>NW_027171658.1:150013-151677 GCF_036898095.1 Palaemon carinicauda
GACTGACCTCCTATAAGGAGGGCTCCTGGGGGATGTTTGCTTAGGGACGTTGGTTTTCTCTCCCCTCTTGGACACCTTCTCCATCAGCACTTCTAATTCCTTCAACGGGAACAGGGACTCTCCTCCTAGGGGTTGGGAGCGAATCACTCGCGCCTGTCTGTCTGGGATTTTCCTTGACACTTTGGAAAGCACTGTGTCCCTCTTCCGGAGGACCCAGTTGGCCGTCAAGGAGAGTGCCTGATACGCCATAAATTTTTGCGCTTTCCCCCCCGGAGGTGATAAGGTCTGACAGGAGACCCTTGTTGTTCCGGGTCGTCGGGGTCTGTGGAGGCCTGTACATTAACTAACCGTGGAGGCCCCACCAGTCCATCCATGAAGAGACGTTAATCATGTCCCTCGACATCTCCTCCATCATTGCCTGCTTCAGAGGCCGAGAAGGACACAGGGGCTGAGCTGGCCCTTTCGTCCGAGTCGCCTTGTCCTAGGATATCCACAGGCTGAGTCCACTCTACAGGGGGCCTGGGCGTCGCCCTTCCGGGTTATAAACTTTGGCCTGTAGTTTAAGACCCTGGAGGAGTTTGGAGGAACTCTGGGACCTGGGGGCCTCCCTCTGTGCTGGCCACCAAGGTGTGTCGATGTACTCCTGGCCGGCCGAGTACTAGGTCTGGGGGCGAGAGGCAGGGCCAGAGAGGACTTCGGAAGGGCGTCCCGGTGTGTGTATCTCAAGAGGCTTCGACCTCCAGGTATTCACCTTCGTCGCCTCGGGTTTCCAGAATCCCATGGGTCCTTCTGACGAGGCCTACCACTCTTCTGTAGGCGGAGTCCTCCGACGGGGAAACCCTCGCCTCCGTCGACCGAGGCATCGGCTTGGCTGAGGGGGAGCCGTGGTTGGGTGGTAAATCTGCCGCTCCCCTACTAAGTCCCAGGGAGGCCGTCCGCAACCGTAGGGCGCACCGACACGGTTGGGTCTCGCCGTGTGGCGGGTGCCACCGACCCCCGCGAGGGCCCTTTCGACTGGCCCAAGGCTCTGGACGCGGAGGACACGGTCCCCGGTGGGAAGACCCGACCCCGGCAACCGGTCCTTCCCGCTCGACGTCCGACCCAGCTGGGCTGGTTCGGTCGGACTGTCTTCTCGGAAGCGCGCTTCCTCCCGCTGGGCGGGGTGAACCGAAGGCCTCGAGGACTTGTGCCTGAGAGTGAGGTCCTTCTTGCGGCGGGGCCGGTCGAGCGGTTCCAAGTTGTATGTAGGCAGTGACAACTTGGAGGCTCGATCACTGGACCGAGTGTCTGGAGAGCGGTGCTTCCTGGACTCTCCTGGGGGCACGTAGAACCCATTCGCCGCCGCCGGGAGAGACCTCCCTCTTGTACTTACGGGAGTGAGAGCGTGGGCGCCTCCTACTGTTGCCCCCCGACCTCGACCTGAGCGGCAACGATCACTATCGGTTCCGCGCTCTCTTACGGTGCCGTTATCTCCCTGCGTTCTCCCCCGGAGGATGAGTCTGCTTCCGAAGAGTCCGAGGGTGTTACGTTCCTCACGTAACAACTGCTAGAGCGATGCGCGGGGGGAGGCCCTTCGCCGTCGAACCGTCCGAGACAGGGTGCTCGGAGAAAGTTCTCGGGAACTGCTGTGGATACGAGGGAACCGAGTCCACTCTGTCCCTCTA
>NW_027171659.1:5000-42500 GCF_036898095.1 Palaemon carinicauda
GGAAAAAGAGCCCAGTGAGGAAAAGAAACAGGGAAATAAGACAAATTATTAATAATTAAAATAAAATATTTTAAGAACAGTAACAATATTAAAAATATATATAATCTATATAACCTTTAAAAGAATAAGAGGAAGAAGAATAAGAGGAAATAATGTGTGGGTGTACCATCAAGCTAGAGACCTCTACCACAAGACAGTGGAAGACCATGGTACAGAGAATATGGCACTACCCAAGACTAGAAAACAAGGGTTTGATTTTGGAGTATATGTGTATATAACCTGCTAATACATATATGTGTAGGTGTGTGCGTGACGTTTCTATCACCAAGAATCGAGATTTTCATATTTTCAAATATAAAATCAAAATATCTTTTGATACCTAATTCACTCTCTCTGAGGATCAAAGGCCCGAGGGGAGTGTTATTTTACTGTATAATAAACTTCGGGGAAAGGATTTTAACCTTACAGGCTCAAATTTGAGGGGACATTCGACTATTCTACCTCTTCGGCTATCAAGTGAAGTATGGAATCGATATAAAAGTTTGCTGATACCTTGTATTTAACTCAGCAAGGTTTTGGATCCTTGCTCTGTCAAAAAAGAATTTATAAGAGTGAAATCGATTAAAAAAAGTAGTTGTGGTTCAATATATATATATATATATATATATATATATATATATATATATATATATATATATATATATATATATATATATATATATATATATGTATATATATATATATATATATATATATATATTATATTATATATATATATATATATATATATATATATATATATATATATATATGGGTCTGGGTAACAATCCTGACTGCCGTAATCCCAGTAACCTTAAACCTGACAGACAGAAAAATCGACAATATCTTTTCTTTTTATAATCGACCCAAACGTAAGTACAGTTTTACCTAGAGAAGTCCTGACGCAGATTAAGATCTTAAAGGGTTCTTCAGTTTCTTCATTTATCATCCCGGATATAGTTTCTTTTCTGCTATTGTGTTTTTCCGGTGGTTAATGGTAAGCAAATTAGAACCTTGGAAGATATATAATCCTAGGGCAATCAGAGGAACACAGGGAGTGAGGGTGTAAATGACCATATAGTGAACCATCATCATCATCATCATTTCAGCCTTCAAAAGTCCTTTGTTGGATGTAGGCCTTCCCCAGGTTTCTCCAGACTTCTATCGCAAGCTATTCTGTACCACTGTTGCTTATGTTGGTGTAAGTCATCTCGCCAGCGGGTTTTTTGTCTTCCTCGGTTTCTTGTGTATCCTCGGGGTGTCAAGAAGGTTGTTCGTGATGTCCATCGGCTGTCTGTCATCCTGGCAATGTGCCCTGCCCAGTTCCATTTGAGCTTGCTAATGGTTTCAAGGATATCCATTACTTTAGTTTTTTGACATATCCATTTAGCTGTTTTTCTATCCTTCCATGTTAGATTTAGCATAATTCTCTCATGTGCCCTCTGCATTGTTCGTAATTTAAGGGAAAGCTTTTTTGTTAGATTCCAAGTTTCGGCCCCATTGGTGACAGTGGGGAGGATACACTGATCATAGACTTTCCTTTTTAAGATGATAGGAATCTTCTTATTTTTTAACACTACTGGCTCTTCCAAACGCTTGCCAACCGAGGGTTATTCTTCTTTTTATTTCGCTCTCTTTACAGGCTTCATGTAGAGAGATTCGTTGTCCTAGGTAGATGTAGTGGTCCACTTCCTCAATTTCTTGGTTTTCAATTTCAAGTATGTCATCTGCATATTCAGTATATTTATTGCTAATGACTTTGGTCTTTTGGAAGTTCATGTGGAGGACAATTGGTTTGCTTGCTTCATTTAGCTCGGTGAGCATATGTTGAAGCTCTTGCAATGATAATGATGTCATCAGCAAATCTTAGGTGACTTAGATATTCTCCATCTATTTTTATTCCTTTTTCTTGCCGGTTGAGTTGTCGGAAAGCTCTCTCCAGGCAGGCAGTAAACAGTTTGGGTGAGCTAGTGTCACCTTGTCTGACACCTCTCTTGAGTTGGAATGGTTCAGAGTCCTTGTGGAGGCGAATAAATGATGTTGCATGGTCATAGATGTGACAGAGTACATTGATGTAAACTGAGTCAACTCCCTGTTCTTCCAGCGCTGACATGACCTCCTCAGTTTCAACCGAGTCAAATGCTTTGGTGTAATCTACAAGTGCTTCTACTAGTGGTATCTTATATTCATTTGTTTTCTCAATGATTTGGTTTACTGTCTGTAGATGGTCAATTGTGGAGTAGCCTCTTCTAAATTTAGCCCGCTTGTTCCCTTGGCTGATTTTCATCAAGCTTTTCTACAATTCGGTTGGTAATAACTTTGGTGAAAATCTCATAAATAACATTAAGGAGGCTGATTGGCCGTTGGTTGTTCATGTCCCTGGGGTAGCCTTTTTTTGTAGAGTAGAATGAGGAGAGCCTTATTCCACTCTTCTGACGTTTTGCTCCTCTTCAGACATTCATTGAATAGTCGCGCCAGTCTGACATGGATTGGCTATATATATATATATATATATATATATATATATATATATATATATATATATATATATATATATATATATATATATATATATATAGTGAATAGCCTAGAGTAAAGTGCAAAAAACGGTTCAATTTATACAGAGAGAGAGAGAGAGAGAGAGAGAGAGAGAGAGAGAGAGAGAGAGAGAGAGAGAGAGAGAGCTTTTTATGGAGGAAGGGTATTATATTTAGAGCTTTTGGGTGATTATAAATGATTCCAGTATACAGAGAACTAAAATTATGTAGATATGAAGTAACTAAGTAACTTTTTTTTCTTTATAGGACAGTAGAAAAGCGTTTGCTTTGGGATTTAGTCTATTTAAGCGTTTGAGAAAATTTTTCATTTAAATTTAAATACACACACTCTCTCTCTCTCTCTCTCTCTCTCTCTCTCTCTCTCTCTCTCTCTCTCTCTCTCTCTCTCTCTCTCTGTCTTATATAGTGTAACAGAGTCGTGTTGAACAAAGATTCTCATGGCAATAAAGAATCAATTTAACTCCAAAAATTAAATAAGTAGAAATAGCAATAACACAGTCATCCCCTCTCTTTCGTGGAGGTGGAGCGAGCTTCAAAGATATGATATGTAATAAGAGTATCATCACTTCCTGAAAATCTTCATGCGTGACTTTTAGTGCTTGGAAAAAGATATGTGTATTGCGAAAAGCACTGTGCCATAAGTGTTCTAAGTGAAATCGGAAGCCTATGTATTCTGGTCTTGTTATCATTTCTTTGCATTTATAATTGGAAAACATAGTACTTTACTAGTATAATTTTATATATGTTTGTAAATATCACTAGATCACTAGGAAATGGTTATACATATATATATATATATATATATATATATATATATATATATATATATATATATATATGTATATATATACATACATACAATATATATATAATTACTAGTTAAGCTACAACCCTAGTTGGAAAAGCAAGATGATATAAGCCCAAGGCCTCCAACAGGTAAAAAAAGCCCAGTGAGGAAAGGAAATAAGGAAATAAATAAATGAATAAGTAATGCAAAATCAAAATAAAATATTTTTAAAACATTAACAACATTAAAACAGATATTTGATATATAAACGATAAAAGGACTTATATAAGCCTGTTCAACATATATATATATATATATATATATATATATATATATATATATATATATATATATATATATATCTATATATCTATCTATCTATCTATCAATATATATATATATATATATATATATATATATATATATATATATATATATATATCTATCAATATATATATATATATATATATATATATATATATATATATATATATATATACATACACACATATATAAAAATATATGTATAAATATATATATATATATATATATATATATATATATATATATATATATATATATATATATATACATATATATATATATATATATATATATGTATATATCTTTTCTACAAAGGTTTGTTTATCGATACATATATATATATATATATATATATATATATATATATATATATATATATATATATATATATATATATATATATATATATATATATATATATATATATATATATATATATATATATATATATATATATATATACGGGTTGGAGAGAGAGAGAGAGAGAGAGAGAGAGAGAGAGAGAGAGAGAGAGAGAGAGAGAGAGAGAGAGAGAGAGAGAGAGAACGATAATTTTCATGATGGTGATTATCTTTATACCAAGGGTTATCAAAAATATTTTCCACATTTGTTTTTCGAGTTCACATTTACTGAATCAGATCATAGTTCATTCAGACCATACTATAATTCACGAGACTGTTGTCTTGTCATATCTAGAACACATGCAAGCGCATATAAGGCGATGTGTTGCGATGCGTTATCAACGCGGATAGAATTTACATCTAAATAACCGAAGAAGTGTGTCATTCCCTTTAGATATTGGTCCGTTGAGCATGTTCCTTTGGGGAAATGTAATCTCATAGGTGGCGAGGTTAACCAACGATGGTCTCAATGACATGGAGAGTCCAAAATGAGCCAATGTTACAGTGACTGGGTCATAATTTAAATTTCAAATGTGATATGCATTCACATACTGTACTTATGCAGAATGTGATACATACATACATACCTACACACAGGCATATATATATATATATATATATATATATATATATATATATATATATATATATATATATATATATATACATATATATATATATATATATATGTATATATATATATATATATATATATATATATATATATATATATATATATATATATATATATATATATATATATATATATATATATATATATAGATGGAAAAGAAACACAGGGAAAATGGAAATTTGAAATATAAGATTAAATCCAGACTAGTTTCGTGATACTTCTTCAGAAGTATCACGAAACTAGTAAGGACTTAACTTCATATATTATTTTTTAATTTTCCATGTGGTTCTTTTGTATCTGAGCATCACGTTTCCCTGTGATTTTTACTCATATATATATATATATATATATATATATATATATATATATATATATATATATATATATATATATATATATATATATATATATATATATATATATATATAACAAGAAAATGAGAAAAAATACGTGATCTATAAATGGTAGGTTCGCCACAAAAAAAAAAAAAAAAAACACGAATATCATGTAAACATAAAACAGCTGTTAAAGTAAGCTATAAAACTACTTTACAGACAGCTTCATACCCGTAAACAACCTAAACAGTGTTATAATACAAATCAACTATCACATGGGCAGACTAACTTCATCAAATCTTACTTTTATACAATGTAGTTATCAGAAAGAGTTATATAAACAATTGAGACATAGGGAAAAGTGAATTATACATAAATAAACCTATATAGACACAAATTTATCATCAGGATATGGTGTGCAAAAGGATATAAAGGAGGCTTGCATTGTGTATGAATGCTGGAATACAATAGGTTGCTTTAAAGGTTTAATAATGAAGGTTCTTTATATTTATAGAACGTAATAGAGCTACTGATATCTTCTGTCCACTTTAACTTCATCTTTTCTATCAGTTTGAATATGCCAGTAAAACGTGTTTGAAAATCTATTAAAGAATTTCCCTGGATTTTGGATATGGAAAAAGTATATCTTTTTATATTTTGAGGGAGGTCAAAAAGTATCCTATTATGTTTCCAAAGTGATTATAGAAATACAATTTATGTTTACCCGTTTTGGGCATTTTTTGGTATGACCCTAAAATTTATAGAAATTAAACAGTTAGTAGGAAATTCCAACGTAATTAAACCTTTCAAATAACTTTTAAATTGGCACGTCTCTCTCTCTCTCTCTCTCTCTCTCTCTCTCTCTCTCTCTCTCTCTCTCTCTCTCTCTCTCTCTCTCTCTTCTATGTGTGTGTTTTTATATAAGTGCATGAGTAATTTCTACATGCTGCTAAAAAGCATAAAGTGAAATATAGCAAAAGTGTACCTCCCAAAATCAAGGACATGAATGCATTAATCAGTTTGCTATTATATATGTATTTGTTTCTCTAAAGTATTAGGCAAAGAAAGTAAAGAAATCATTTCTAAAAGATCTTCGTGCTATAGCTTTATTTTCTTGGGAAAGAATTTATTGTTGTAATACCTCGAAATAGTTACTTCTCTTTAATCCTGTCGAAAGAGAAGTAAGCTTTTTCGTCTGCTCTGGAGAGAAACAATTTTCCCTGTTGAAGTGACTGTTAAAATTTTTGTTTTTATATATGCCTGAACAAGTATTGTCCTCTTCAGTGTAATATACAATACGTACATATCTCCTCTATATGAGAACTCTATGAACGATTAAAATTTCTGCTGATAGCTTCCAAAATATATGAGAAACGTATTATTTTAATGCCAGTTGTGAAGCATTTATATATAGATATATCTATATATACAACATAATCACTGAAGAAATTATGGCTTGTGCAACTTAAAAGGGAAATAATGATAAAAGCATGGAGCTGGTTACATGACATATACAAGGTTTTATTTTGACAATAAAATAAAACGTATGTTTTTATAGTTTCCTTATGAAAGATCTGTTTTAATATTCTTAGTGTTCTTAAAATATTCAATTTCAATGGTTCATTACTTCACCTATATTATTTATTTGCTTTTATCTTTTCCTCACTAGGCTATTTTTCCTTATTGGAGGGTTATAGCTTCCAGCTGTAGCTTAGATAATAATAATAATAATAATAATAATAATAATAATAATAATAATAATAATAATAATAATAATAATAACTTGTTACCACTGTGATAAAATTCATATAAGAGATATGTGGGGATTTATTGTCAGTTAGTGTTGTGAGCATAAATTCCTCTAGCCCCATATAGGGCAAACCCATAAAAATATTTTCCATTTGAATATTCACTAAATTTCTTTATGAAGACACACGAACCTACCAAATACCCTAGAGAGTCAATGCAAACCACACCAATATCAACCAACTTTCAAAAAAATAATTGACGTTAAGGGTTGCAGTGACCTATAGGGAGCCCACCTGCCTGGCGCTCGACGGACTGGGATTCGAAACACGCCCAAACGCTATAGTTTCTTTCGTGTCTTCCACCTCACCATCCTTGTGATGTAAGGATAGGGTGTTTGGAGGAGCCTATAGGTCTACATGGTGAGAAATCAGCAACCATTGCTGGCCCTCCTTGGTCCTAGCTTGGGTGGAGACGGGGCTAGGGTGCTGATCATATGTGTTTATAGTCAGTCGCTAGGGCATTGTCCTGCTAGCTAAGGCAATGTCACTGTCCATTGCCTCTGCCATTCACGAGTGGCCTTTAAACCTGTAAGCTTAATGTAATGACAACATTGTTCGGTAAAAACCAGACCAATAGCTATTTCTCATTGCTATCTCTCCTAGTTTTACATAGCACACCTAAATATAGAAAGACTATTAAAGAATAGTTTTATCTTCCTCCTAAATACTCTTTCGCTTACACTTTATTTGCTGGACATTTTACCCAAACGAAGTTTGGAACGTTAGAGGCAAATATCAGGTTGTTGGATGAAATTATTCTGAGCAAGTTAATTCCTTTAACTCAAGGCCTTGAGTGAGTATAACGGTCTTACCTATAACAGCTCAAAGAACTATGTTGCGTTTGATCAGCTAATTTCCCCAGGTTTTTTTTTTTTTTTTTTTTTTTTTTTTTCGTTGTACATTTGTTTGGGTAGTCATGTTTATATGCACATCTAATCACAATAATGATTCTATTCCTGATATTATCGTGATAATTGCATGAGTAGAGTATATTTCCTATGAGATAAATAGGATAGTGAGAGATTGTGGTGGCCTATTTGATAACGTCCCTGACTGGTGATCGCCAGACAGGTCCGAGTCCTGCTCAAACTCGTTAGTTCCTTTGGTCACTGCAACCTCAACGTCCTTGTGAGGTAAGGTTGGGGCGTTTAGGCGAGCTCATATATGTACATGCTGAGGCATCAGCAGCCATTGCCTGGCCCTCCTTGGTCCTAGCTTGGATGGAGAGGAGGCTTAAGCGCTGATCATATATCTCTAAGGGATTGTCCTGCTTGCTTTAACAATGTCACTGTTCTTTCCTCTGCCATTCACGAGAAGTCTTCAAACTTTTAATATGAAGCAACAAAGGGATACAGTAGGGAAGTTTCTATTTCTTGTTAATGATTAAATTTCGGTGAATAAGCCGATGTTGATAACCTACAAAAAACTGCGTTCAAGAACTAAATAACTTGTATGCATGTGGTTAAATTGAAGTTTATGACTGTGATAGTTGTAACAGTAAAATTAGATTGCTGGGAACAGCGAATCTTTTTTATTGTCATATAGCATAATTAGTGTATATTTATTTTTATTACCTTCCTACTGATAGAAGAATAGTCTTATATATGAACTATTAAATATGCAAGGAAATGCATTTTATTAATTGTTAGTAATTGCATCAAATTATATATATATATTTTTTTGCAAGTTTGTATAAAAATCTATGCCGGAATAAAAATAAATTTTTCTATTCCCATACGAGACAATAATTTCTTTACCATTGTCATGTTATTAAGAGAAAAATGAAGTTTGTTATACCAAACCAAGGTTCTGAAAGGACCATAACAGCTCATATATAATGTGATTGATATCTTTCCAAAGCTCATTCTCCTGTATTTCCTTTAGTATATTTCTTGCTTGAGGGTACACTCACGAACACTATTCTAAAATATTTCTCTTTTTCCTCTTGGTTTTTTTTATGTTTTGATAATTTATATATGAAACATATATAGTAAGGCGAGGCAATTTTGGACACCTTTTTAAAAACCTTTGTACAAAATCTGTATTAATAATTCATGACCAAAAATGAAACATGCTTTCAAAAGAGGGAGGTCTCATCTATAAAAATAGTTTGTCTGATAATCATCAGAGAATTAGAAATTCCTATATGTCATCAATAAAAAAAATATATTATAGGCGAGGCAATTTTGGACAGCGAGGCAATTATGGACACGTCTGTATCTCCGTTAAGCAGCAACGCTCAATTTCCAAATTATGACAATTTGTGATCACTATCAATATAAATATACTAGAAAAAATTATGGACTTCCATAATTTTTTGTGTCCGTAATCCAAGACTGTCCAATTTTGCCTCTCCAAGAAAAAAGTGAGAAAGTTGCCTGTCCAATTTTGCCTCACCTTGGCTTTGAAAACTGTCCAATTTTGCCTTACTATATGAATATATAGATTGAACTTTGTATTCGAGCACGCAAATATACTTTTATGTGTAAATCTACATATATGTTATCATAAGCATACAAAATAAGACATTTGGAGTGCAGTATGGGGGGGGGGGAGTGTCTGCTCAGGGTGACACCCTAAAAGGGGGTGACACCCTAAAAGAGGGTGACACCCTGGGAGTTACATCTACAAAAAGTTTGTCTTTCTAGCTTGAGGGATATGATATGATTTTCAAAAAGTTATTTAATACTGGGGACACACTCAAAGGTGTTGACACACAGGGGTGGAACCTTCAAAAAGATCGACCAAATCATGGTGACATCCTTGAGAGGGGTGTCACCCAAAATGCTACAAATAAAAAAAAAAAAAAAAAAAAAAAAAAAAAAAACTTTCTTGTATATACATTGTTCCTAGAATAATTCACAAATCCAAATGAAAATTTCAGGTATTAGGGAAAATATGTTTTCCCTTTTCTGCTAATTTCCATGTTGATAACTCTGATAGAAAATATGCAGCTGGCGTGTTGCCTTTTTGATATAGTGTTCAATGCAGCAACATTAGAGTAAACAGCATGATAGTGAGAGATATCAACGACAGACAAAGCTGATCCCATAAACAATATTCGTCCTAAGTTGTACATATCCAGTTTATTCTTATTATTTTTACCTCATATTATGAACGAGACATCAAAGAGACACTTTTACCTACAAATGATAATCTTACAGAAAAAGCAACCAAGAATGATAAAAACAAAACAAGAATAAGAAAGTCATTTGCTCAAATAGTAACAGAAAGGGAGTCAATCGAAGATTTAAGAAAAAGAGATGAAATGGAGATCAATAAAGGGAAACCCCTAAAGAAATACATTAAGAGAAATAAAAACAAAACAAATAATGATAATACAAAGCAACCAAATATTTCTCGATTTCTAAGAAAAATGTGTGCAAACGCTAAAGTGAATATAAAAAAATCTAAATTGACCAAGGTAATTAATAGTTATTATTCAAACTACTTGGATAGTCCTGATAGTGAATCAAAAGGAATTTAATTAATTTTGGGAGAGCGTTTCACCTCCATATAAAGAAGCCTCAGTTGTAGGAAAATGGTATGTAGTAATTTATAAAGATAAGGAGCATCCATTATTTTGCATTGGTATAGCAACAAAATGGTTTTTAGCGGGAGAGGGAGGCAAAGTGACTCACTTTGAGTTAAAATAGCTTGAAACCACATATCATCATCTCCTCCTACGCCTATTGACGCAAAGGACCTCGGTTAGATTGCCATTCGTCTCTATCTTGAGCTTTTAAATCAATACTTCTCCATTCAACATCTATTTCGCGCTTCATAGTCCTCAGCCATGTAGGTCTGGGTCTTCCAACTCTTCTAGGGCCTTGTGGAGCCTGGTTGAAAGTTTGGTGAACTAATCTCTTGGAGAGAGCGAAGAGCATGCCTAAACCATCTCCATCTACCCCTCACCATGATCTCATCCACATATGGCGCTTGAGTAATCTCTCTTATAGTTTCATTTCTAATCCTGTCCTGCCATTTAACTCCCAATATTCTACTGAGGGCTTTGTTTTCAAATCTATAAAATCTGTTGGATATTGTTTCATTGTTATACCACGACTCAAATCCACACAGTAACACCGATCTCACTAAACTGATATATAGCCAGACTTTTATATGTAATTTCAGGCGATTTGATTTCCAGATATTACTTAACCTAGCCATTGTCTCATTTGTTTTTATCAATCTTTCATTGAACTAAAAATCTTAATTCCTGTAGTAGATATCATAGCTCCTGAATATTTAAATGGTTCCACCTCATTAAACCTTTTTCCTTCCAATGATATTTCCTCTTCCATTGCATGTTCCAATCTCCTCATCTCTGTCTTTCTTCTATTTATCTTGACCTGTGGTTTTCTGCTAATAAGGAGAGCGTCATCAGCATACTCTAGGTCAGCTAATATCTTGTTACCAATCCAGTCCAATACTTTTCCAACATCACCAACTCTTCTATGCATTACAAAATGCATGAGGAGGATAAACAACATAGTATTTTCATGACAACTGACGTAAGTGTGATACCTCTGTAAATATTGCAATCAGTCAGATCTCCTATTTGCCGTTTTCACCAACACTCCTAGCTCCCATTCATCAGGCTTTGCCTCTTCACGCCACATTCTACAAAATAATCTTGTAAGTAATCTGGGAGTCACATCATTTTCGGCCAATATTGTCTCAGCAGTTATTCCATCATAACTAGAGGCATCCCATCTCTTCGAGTTTTTTTAAAGGTTAGCTTCGACTTCAAACACACTGAATTCATTGATGGGCACATCAAGGTATTCCTCAGCTTCAGGTATATCAATCAAATTAATCCCTTTATATCTCCTATTCATGACCACTAAAGTGTTCCATCCAACGTTGCCTTTCTTCATCTTCTGTTGTTATAACAGCTCCATCTCTCTTTTTGATGGGTATATGCTTCTACTTTGCTCCCGTAGAGATTTCTATAATAATTCTATGTACAATTCTTATACCATAGCCATTCCCTGAATCCATAGCTTTGTCAGACTCATCTGCTTTCCTGTCTAAATATTCTCTCCAGTCATTTCTGGCTTTTCTTTTGACTTCACTATCAATACTGGAATGCTTAGCATGCTCTACCTTGCAATTTTCATTACTT
The DNA here is from genome assembly GCF_036898095.1 of Palaemon carinicauda. Classification (NCBI taxonomy): domain Eukaryota; kingdom Metazoa; phylum Arthropoda; class Malacostraca; order Decapoda; family Palaemonidae; genus Palaemon; species Palaemon carinicauda. The sequence goes on from NW_027171659.1 coordinate 17,015, forward strand.
CCTCAAAAACTTCCAACAATCAACTTCTATCTTTGTCTCCTTTTTATAGTATCCCAAGTATCATTCGTCAATTGTTTTCTATTTGTCTCCTAAAGTCTCTATTACTGCAAATCGATTCTTACATTCAATTACAAAGATTTCTCTGCTCATCCTCTAGAAGCTAGTTGTATCAAACCTAGATATTTTATCTACATTTCAGTTGGGTGCATTCGGTTTTGATTTCAGTGTAGCAAGAGGAGCTAGTGGTCACTACCAATATTTGCACCTCTATAGCCTCTTATACTTCTCAGAGTCCTCCTTCTCTCTTTATCAATGGCTATGTGATCTATTTGATTTTTTTAATTGCCACATGATGAAGCCCATGTATAATTGTGGATGTCCTTGTGTTGAAAAAGAACAAAAACTTATAAAATCTGCCCTATTTTCATTTGCAACTTCGCCAAGACCCTCAACACCCATCACATTCTCTATACTTCGATTATTCCTTGCAACTTCAGCATTGAAGTCACCAATCACAATTTTCGTATCTCTCTCTGGGATCTCATCTGTTACACACTGCAATTCCTTATAGTATTCATCTTTCCTGTCTTCAGGAGAATCATTTGTTGGTGCATAGTTAACTATAGTACTCATATTGCACTGCTTTGATTTAAACTTTGCAAGTGACCCTCTGCTATATACAGCTCTTCATTCCATTAATAACTTTTCTGCTCTTGGTGTCGTCATTCCTACCCCTTCTCTTCCAACTCCATCTGTTCTTCCTGAGTAGATACTGTAGATATGTATTGCCTTGGTGTGAGTTCTTTACCGATCCTTTTACAAAGTGTTTCACTTAGGGCTAAGATATCCAAACTGTAATTCATAAATTCATTCTCTACTTGCTGTAACTTCCAAATCTGATTCATGTTTCTAACATTCCAATTACCAATTTTAAATTTTTCTTTTGTATTTATTAACCGGGAGGTTCTTAGCACCCTGCAACGCCCGGGACGGGGGCGGGGCGGGGGGGACATTCTTTCATTTTCGCTTTTCAAAGAAAGATTAAATCCATAGAGGATTCGTTGGTTAGAGTCATCAAAGGACAGCCAGTTCCTTGTGATGCGCAGTGCCTAACTAAGGCAAGTGACCCCTGCCGGTCCATACTAACTCCACTAAGATCATCCGCCAGGCACCAGGGGTAGAGGAGTATCCAGAGCACCAAACGGATACATGCCTTTTTTCAAATCACAGATGTAATTAAAGGTCCTTTATTTATGAAACCCAGGCCTTAATGAAAATGGTTAGTGCCATCTATAAAAGAACAGAAGCAGTTTTTTGAGCATTCAGTTGAAGTAAATAGACAAGACTTATATTCAGGCATTTATTTTGTTACGTATATGGCTATAATATATATTGAATTGTTCACTTTTATTTCAGGTTTTGTATTATACATAATTTTCATTAGTAATAGGTTTTATTAATATCTTCTTTGAAAAGAAAATCTTTTTCTTTTTCCGTTTTTTACAAATCAATATTTTTTCTCTTGAAGTATATGGTCAAAAAAATTTTCAAATAACTATCACTTTTGGTTAAAATTATTAAGAAAATGTATAGATACATATAAGAATAATATAAAAGATAAGAAAATTAAAAAATCTATTACTTTATAACTTATTAAGAATTAGTTGCTTTTTCATTTAAGTGTCCAAAATGGCCTCACCATTTTTCGAGGTGAGGCAAAATTGGACACTAGATATTCCAGATTTTTTTCATCTATTTCTTATTTTAAACCTTCCTTTAGTATCATCTACTAATTTTTTTTTAGAAAAATAATTTCTAGTATTATTTTTGAGAAGCCCTAAAATGAAGGCGAGGCAATTATTGGACACCCATATTCAACAATTTTTCTAGTGGTATTTAATACTTTTTCAAAACCAAACGTACTAATATTTATAAAGTAGAAGGTTGGGGAATTTCTAACAGCATTATAGTTTTTGAAAATTATAAATAGATTTAGAGATATTGCATCTGTCCAATTTTTGCCTCGCTTGTCCAAAATTGCCTCTGTCCAAAATTGCCTTACCCTACTATATCTCAATGTTATTACTGTTTTTCAAATATTTCATTTTAAAGGTTCGTTACATCTATTGTAGTTCATTTATTTCCTAATTTCCTTTCCACACTGGGCTAGTTTTCGCTGATGGAGCCCTTGAACTTGAAGCATCCTGCTTTTCCAACTATGGTTGTAGCTTAGCTAATAATAATAATAATAATAATAATAATAATAATAATAATAATAATAATAATAATAATAATAATAATAATAATAATAATAATAATAATAATAATGATAATTACAATAATAATAAAAATGATCACATTAATAATATTAATAATAATAATAATGACAATAACAATAATAATAATAATAATAATAATAATAATAATAATAATAATAATAATAATAATAATAATAAAAATGATTATATTAATAATAATAATAATAATAATAAAAATAATTTTATTATTAATAATAATAATAATAATAATAATAATAATAATAATAATAATAATAATAATAATAATAATAATAATATGCCTGAATAGGAAAGGAGAAAAAAAATCAACTCTTATAGCCTGGAAAATAACCTTTCATAAACAAAATAAGATCATTCAATCCCTGCGCGGATAACTCTCTTTTCTCAATAAAGGATTGAAGGAAATTGAAGATAAGCGCTTAAGAAATATATTAAAAAGTTTTTAAGTCGTCTCTAGGATGACTTATCGCATTAGTACGGTAATTATTGATGCAGTGCCCTGGGAATTTTAAAATAATTAATATTTTTTTTTTTTTTTTTTTTTTTGTGACAAATTTTGAAGGAAGACAGTTTAAGGAATTACAAATTATAGCTTAATTGAATTTTGAAGACCCAGGCCTACATGGCTGTGGGCTATGAACCGTGAAGTAGGAGATGATGAATAGAGGCATATTGAATTAAAAGCTCAAGATAGAGACGACTGGTGAAATCTAACCGAGGCCCTTTGCGTCATAACATAAGAGGTTTTGGTATTTTATTATAATCTTCGAATTCATTGTGTTGCTACTATTACATTCGCCAACTTCGTTGCGAACATTATATTTTGATAAGAGTGTATTTGTTTGTGTCTATCTGTGAGTTTGTGATTCACATAACCCAAAAACTATTTGACCGTATCTTATGAAATTTGGTGGGATGATTGGCCATCATCCAAGGACTATTTGATTAGATTTAGAGAGTGGTTGTGTTGAAATTCACGGCTAAGGTCACGAAAAGGTCAAAAAGTCTTTTTGCCATATCGAAGCAAATATTTATCTGATTTTGCACGAAACTAGACCCAAAATGTGCATAATTCATTTGTCTCTCCTGATATATAACTTGATATAAGCGAAGTTTTGCACTCTACCGAATGCCCGTTTTAGTTTCTTATTTGCCTGTAACGGTTGAGAATCTTCTGCATCTTCAGGAAAAAAGTTTAAGAAATAAAAGATTATATCCTAAATTAATGTATATGCCATAAAAGAAGACTTTTTGATATATCATAATTATATCTTCAAGTTCACTAAGTTTCTATCATTACTTTTATGATGACTCACGAATAATGTTAATGCGTCATTTACTTCTGTCACTTCTTTCATGTACGTTTTCTCCTATAAGGCAAACACGGGTTCCAAACCGGAAGATCTCAGTGTGCAGGGTAACTCTTTAGGAGGTGTCAAAACCCTTTGATAATCCTATTTGAAAGGATGACTTGTGAGGAATATTGGTTTTCAGCAATGAATATTTTCCCAAAATTTTGTGGAAAAGTACATGGTGTCTTTATCCCATATGCGAGTTCATACTTATGTGAGTCTAGATTTAGTCCTCTTTAGTACACCGACAAAATATCTAGAAATTATATGGATCTACAAACATACATACATATCGTTATCAACAATAACTATATATATATATATATATATATATATATATATATATATATATATATATATATATATATATATATATATATATATAGGAGAGCTGAATTCAAATACTTAAAAGATAAATAAATCACCAAATCAACATTTCCTTATATAACCGGAAAAGGACCGTGTCATTTCCCAAGGAAATCAACTCGAATTAACACGAGAGCTTTCTCTCGTTGATAAGAACTTCTCTCACCCCTTTTCTCTCTCTAATGACCCAACTGGCTCATTATAGCATTAATTGGGCAGGACTTTCTCAGGTCGTTAAGATGATGACGTGTCTCTGGGAACGTGTGTGTGAGAGAGAGAGAGAGAGAGAGAGAGAGAGAGAGAGAGAGAGAGAGAGAGAGAGAGAGAGAGGCCAGACTCCAGAGGGTCTAAGGCTTTTGCTCATTAAGGTTGGTTGTACGTAAAGAGATCATTAAAAATGAGCGTTATTATGCAGTTGGCTTGAGAGCATAGAGTGTTCTTCGGCAAGTTTCTTTGTAGACTGACATGTTTTCTTTATTTTTTATAGTTTTTTTTTTTTTTTTGTTAAGGAAAAAATTGGTGATGAGTAATTCATTCCGGGTTAGTTTGGTAATAATAATAATAATAATAATAATAATAATAATAATAATAATAATAATAATAATAATAATAAAAAATAAAATAATAATAATAATAATAATAATAATAATAACAATAATAATAATGATAATAATAATAGTTATAATAATGATAATAAGAGTAATTATAATAATAATATTAATTCACTCAACTCCAACAAGAAAATAAAATAAAAGATACCCCTAAAGAAACTTGATATTTCAAAGTACATAATGCATATATTATTCACGTAAGAACCTCTTAGATAAGATAAGATAAAAAGATATATATATATATATATATATATATATATATATATATATATATATATATATATATATATATATATATATATATATATATATATAAACGTAGAATTAATTCTCAAAAGATCACCAGTCTTTGGTTAATTAAATTCCCAGGAAGTTTCCAAATCTTAAAATGAACCGCAGTCGATTTTTTTTTTCCGTAGACGATCACATTTTTTTTTTAGTCGAACCATTTTTTTTTTTTTTTGCAAACTCTGCCGCAAATCACAGAGTTTCTTGTTTGAATTATGCATGTACATCTACATAAATGAACGTGACGGGTGAAAGACGGTGTCTTTTTTTTTATTTTCTCTGGAAACTGAAGATCCTCTTCCATCCTCAGAATATTAATATTCTCCTCCAGGAGAATAGTTTAATTTTTACTGATTGTATTAACTCTCCCTCTCTCTCTCTCTCTCTCTCTCTCTCTCTCTCTCTCTCTCTCTCTCTCTCTCTCTCTCTCTCTCTACAGGTTCATCCTTGCCAAGATCCTTGGACATGATGTGTCACACAATGCTAGTGGCATTTTTAAATTCATATCAGTAGTATGTCTTCTTAATGCTATTTAACTTCTATAACATTTTTACTTCTCTTGTTTTTATTGAATATTCTTTTAATCTTTATTTATGATAAACGATATTGGCGTCAATGACCTTCGATGCCAGGATGCCAGAGAACTTCAAATCAATCTATCCATCAATCTCTCTCTGTCAGTGAAATAATACAAATATCATCATCATCATGTCCCCCTACGCTTGTTGACGAAAAGGGACTCGTTTGGATTTATCCAGTCGTCTCTATCTTGAGCTTTTAACTCAATACTTTACGAGGATATGAACCCTAGACTGGGGTTCGAGTCCTGCACAAAAATCGTTAGTTCCTTTGGTCGCTGCAACCTCACCATCCTTGTGAGCTAAGAAAGAAGGGGAGAGGGGGGGGGGGGCAAGCCAAAACGTTTCTCTGCTGAGTCATCAGCACCCATTTCCTGATCCTCCTTGGTCCTGGCTTGGGTGGAGAGGGGTCTTGCTCGTTGATCATATGTATATATGGTCAGTCGGTGCTATTATAGTATGCTCTCTACCGTCGAATTTCTACTATATCTACCACAAAGTATGTTGTCTACCGTCAATGTTAATCCTCCTGTTTGATGAGGATTATCAAACAGATTACTTACCACAAGTATGTTATCCTCATTGGCCTTTAATGATAGTTTAATAATATTTATTGGCAGGACAACATGGGTGCATAATTATAAGCAGTTTGTAGGGAAACTTTTTTTTTTTTACAAATTATTCAATTATTCACACAATGTTACAAGATAATCAAATGAAAAATCAAATATTACAAAACTGAAAGAAAATAATCTATGAAAAATATTCAATCAAAAATTTACTCTACTACTGCATGTAAACATATCTTACATCATACAAGAAAGCAGGAAATACATCTTCGCCTTTTCTCGGAACTTTCCAATTGAAACCACCACACTACACACTTCCAGACACATTAAACCAATCAGTGACAGTATTAGGGGATTTCCCAGTTAATTGTAAAGAAATGTTAATTGGGGTCTCATAAACAAAATAAAAAACCAATTCCAAAATTTCAGAAAGGGGTGGTACATAGCAAAATCGGCGGTAGATAACATACTATAATAGCACCGGTCAGTCTCTAGGGCACTGTACTGCTTGATAGGGCATTGTCACTCTCCCTTGCCTCTACTATTCATGAGTAGCTTTTAAACCAGTTCTATAGAATTATGTGATGATTTTATTTTACCTTTTGATGTCTTATACTCACCCATAAAGGTTTACGTATATTTCAGATAGGGGATATATTCTGTGAAAATATACTGAGCTGCTGTGGCAAAGAAATACTCTGAACGCTTAGTAAATTCGGTCAGGGAGACTCGTTGTATAGACCACATTTACCAAACATCTGTTGTTGAATCGGTAAAACTTCAACAGTTCAAACTTGCGGCAAATGTTTCGATGTTGAACAGGCTAACATAAGCCTCTTTTTGTAGTTTATATATGAAAAATCTATTTTAATGTTGTTTTTGATCCTTCTATATTTCTCATATAGTTTATTTATATCCTTCTTTCCTTTCCTCACTGGGTTATTTTCCCAGTTAGAGTCCTTGCTTTCCATATTAGGGTTATAAATTAGCTAATAATAATAATAATAATAATAATAATAATAATAATAATAATAATAACATCATTGATGAATAAGAAAAGAAAGTATGAAATGTCACATTGCTGATCTGTGTGCTTAGAAAAGTACACTTCTTTTGTATGATCCTGAAATAAGTGACACGTGCAATACATCAAAAGGCTGACGTCTGCAAAAATATATAGTTACTTTGTATAATGGGAAGAAAATCCGCTGACTGGTTTTTTGAAGTTTAGTCAGCAGTGTTTGGCATGTTATTCTACTTTTTATAGGAATCTAGGTTAGGTTTAGCATTGGAAAATTTACCCTGAAAGAAAATACAAAATATCTCTACCAATACATGTTAGCTGATAGGCTTGCCAGTTTGTATTGACATACATCTTTTCATAGTATATACATATATATATATATATATTTATATATATATATATATATATATATATATATATATATATATAAATATATATATATATATATATATATTTATATATATATATATATATATATATATATATATATATATATATATATATATATATATATATATATATATATATATATATATATATAGATATATTTAATGTTGTTACTGTTCTTAAAATATTTTATTTTAATTGTTCATTACTTCTCATATAGTTTATTTATTCCCTTATTTCCTTTCTTCTCCGGGCTATTTTTCCTTTTTGGAGCCCTTGAGGTTATAGCATCCTGCTTTTCCAACTAAGGATGTAGCGTAGCTAGTAATAATAAAATAATAATAATAATAATAATAATAATAATAATAATAATAATAATAATAATAATAATAATAATAAAATAATAATAATAAAAATAATAATAATAATAATAATACTATTAGAGGATGTCTGTTGCAAACTATTTCTTCCGTCAAGTATTATTTCTGTCCTCCACTCTTTTAACCAATGACACTGTAAAACTATTCCGGTTGACTAACATCAAATAACAATAAAAACGTTAAACTACACCTTCAGTCGCTTCTTATGTTATGATACTTGTAGCTGGTTCATGATTATTATTATCTATTGTGTTTATATTTCCAGCTGTTAGGAATTCTATGACATGTGTCATGGTCAGACAGCCGGTTTTCTAGCCTTTTACCATGGGCGTAATATTCTGCTTTGCTCCTTTCACTTGCATTTCATTTGCGTGAAACTAATTTGAAAAGAACCACAAGAGGGAAGAACTATTGATTGATCTCCATGTATAATTTCTGATGTGCATTAACTACATGACACTCCTTATCCAATTAATGCTGTTTACAAATCTCATAAAAATGTGAAATATGTAAAATAATAATTATACAAAACAAGTTGTTCCAGACCTAGGCTTGACTGATGACTGTTTCAAGATTTTCACATATAGGTAATGCATAACTTATATAAGAATCCATATTGCTGGCTCTAAATTATAAGATGGCCCTTTATTAGCCTTAGTCTAAGGTATCTCTTGGATGTAAGGATCCATCATCTTCTGCACTTTGACATATTACTTTCACTGCAATAGGTGATTTAGTAAAAATTTAAAAAGGAAACTCTTTTATAAGCACTCAAACTATATAAAGTTCGCATTCAATAGGAATGTCTTGATGTGAGCTATTCAATAAATATCAACAAGTTAGGGTATTTTTGATCTTGAAAGAATTTGCTACATCAGAAGTTTCCTTGAAATCACCACTGGCAGTGAAAGGGTTAAAAGCCGTGATGTTTCAGTTGCTTTCCTATTATATATAATGGGTCCTCAATTACCCCTGATGTAAACATCATAAATTCGTTATTGACACTGTTCCCTTTTTACACTGGTCTTTCGATTCCTTTTTGTACATTATCATCTCATGAAAGGTTGTTTTATACTCCAGTATCGAGGTTTTGTATTGATGTAATCCTATGATTTTATAAGCACCCGTACTGAGTATTTTTGCTAAATTGTATCAAGAACTTATTTTTAAAAACTATATGTTGATGAATTTACCAATTTCTTCATATCTATATTCCGTGGTGAACCTTTTGTGCTTTTTAGTTTTTTTGGAAGCAGACATATTTTATGAACTTGGACTAAACATCGACTTTTAGCTATTGCTGGAGATACGCGCTACGCATTTCACACAGGGTTTTGTTCTTTTTTGTTACGGTACCTTACCAAACATATTTATGGATTAGTTTTTCAGATCTGTTTTGTGTACGCAAACTAAAATTCTTTGTTGACTTGTTTAGAGATAATACTGCATTACATTTCGCACGTGCTGATTTGTGCTGGGTGAGGTTTGGGTCCCGCTCAAACTCGCTAGTTTCTTTAGTGTCTGCAACCTCATCATCCTTATGAGTTAAGGATGGGGGTTTTAGGAGAGCTTATATGTCTACCTGCTGAGTCATCAGCAGCCATTACCTGGCCCTGCATCGTCCTAGTTTGGGTGGCAAGGGGGCTTGGGCCCTGATCATATGTATATTTGGTCTCTAGAACATTGTACTATATGATATATATATATATATATATATATATATATATATATATATATATATATATATATATATATATATATATATATATATATATATACGTATATACACATGTGTGTCTATGTGTGTAAAAGTACTTCCACATCTATCCTTGAAACACACATTTGTTGGTTTCCTCTAATCCTTTATGTTGGGTTTCCAATGAAGGAAAATATAATAATTTTTACTTCATATATATGAACGCTCATTTTAATATTATGCTTTCTTCATGAAGCTCCTTTTACATAATACATCCGAAAATTTAATGGTATGCAAACTGCATAACTGCTTGCGTTGATGATTTTATATACTGCATTATTTTTTGTAAAATCTAAAGTCTCATGCCACAGTGCTGTGGTTAATGTAAAATTTTTATATGTTTGTTCTTAATTATTCTCTTTTGCGTTTAGCCATACTGAAGTAATTTCATATCTTTATATATATATATATATATATATATATATATATATATATATATATATATATATATATATATATATATATTTCAGTAATTTCATATCTTTATATATATATATATATATATATATATATATATATATATATATATATATATATATGTTTATGTATACGTATATATATATATATATATATATATATATATATATATATATATATATATATATATATATATATATACATATACATATCTATATATATACATATATATATATATATATATATATATATATATATATATATACAGGTATATATATATATATATATATATATATATATATATATATATATATATATATATATATATATATATATATATATATATATATATATATATATATATATATATATATATATATATATATATATATATATATACATACATGTGTATTACCAATACTCAGTATGTTGTGTCTATGTTTGCAGAGCAAGATAATAGTCTTCAGCCGAACCATGAAAATATTTTGGCATTAATAAAAATAATAACAACGATAATATGGATTATTATATTATCATTGAAAAAATAGTAATAATAATTGTCCTACTTCATTAACTTTCCTGTACTTCAAAAAAATACCCTAAACCACAATACGAGGTATTTTGGATATGAAAGGGCATAGAGAACTTTGGAGTTACAGCTGAGATTTTGATGACTCCATGATTACATTATTCATTAACTATTGTGAAAAACAACTTCTGATTTTCCCCCCCAAAAAATAGATTGTTTTCTCTCTTCCTATAATAATAAAAAGAAATCATGATAGCCATACATTAAGCATTAAGTACTACGCAAAATCATTAATTATTCTCTAAAAAAATATACTGTTCTCTCCCCATTTTAATATATAAGGCATGTACTTGGGGTGCAGTAATATATATATATATATATATATATATATATATATATATATATATATATATATATATATATATATATATATATATATATATATATATATGTATGTATATATATATATTTCATGGTAGCTAAGGGAAATTGAGTTTTTAACCTAACGAATTAAAATGATGTCCTTAACTATGTTAAAGAACGGAATCAAGTACTCTAATCTGCCTCAAAAATCAATTGCCCAGCATAGGCTCTGCGCACAAGTCAAAGCTTCCTGTCCCAGGTTCGCCTCGGTAGATTTCTAGCTTCGCTTCCTCTCATGAATATTAACTCTGGTCGTAATTATCAGGACTTTGAATGCTTAGCTAATTAGTGGGTCACTCGTGGGAATTGTTTGATTCGTAATTAATGAGTAAAATGGGAATGTTGGGAGAACATCAGCAGAATAAATGCATTTGCGGTTGCTACTGCAATAAGAGATTTTGTCTGTATTACTGTTGTTTTTCCTGATTTAATAATGATAGTAAAAATGTAAAAATTTCTTAATTACAATATGGGAGATTAACTTTTTTTATTGACTGGTCTCTTCTCGTTTTAGAAGAAAAATGATAACCTGCAATGATATTCAGTTTATTTTGAACGAAATGGGGATTATAGATATTTGAATAACATGAATGAGTTTATTGTGTATAGTCAATATCCGCGTAATCACATTATTTTTAAGCCCTTAGTGCCACAGTTGTATGTTCCAACTCTGATATTTTGTTCAATATCATCTGAATTGTTCTATTGACATGGGCATTATTCAAGGGGACAAGAAATACCTGATTGCTAGTAGGTTAGCTTGGGCATAAGCCAACAGTTTAGTTACTGCCACTAAAAAGTTTTTGGGTTCTTTGATAGGTCAGTTGATATTAAAGAATCTGGATTTCTCTCTGGTAACAGGTTATTTTTCGCTTACTTACACATATTCAGTTTAATCTGAAATATTTTGTACGAACTCGATTCTTTCTACATTATTATTATTATTATTATTATTATTATTATTATTATTATTATTATTATTATTATTATTATTATTATTATTATTATTATTATTATTATTATTATTATTATTCACACGTTTAAGGTAAATAATGAGATGATTATAATTCAAATTAAGGATCTACTAAAAGACATAGCTTGATTGAACGTCAGTATTCAGTTAGTATTTCTTCGTATATTTATGTTCTTTTTCATCATTAATACTTTATAAACCAGTGTTTCTTTGTTTGTTATTTATATCACACCCCCACCCCCAGCCTTTTTACTTTAAATATCAGTCTAAGTGATATGAAAGAACAATATTGTCGGAGTAGCATCGTTAGTCAACTTAATAGCTGTGCGGTATCATCCCCCTTTCCTATTAAGGGACCTTGGACCTCACTGCTTCGAGAGCACTTATAACCCACATTAAATGTTAGAGGGGCTCTTGCTTGAGGGAAGTCTCTTGAGCATTTGATGAGCGTTATTCTCCTTAATGTTGATCTTATGTATACCAATAGTGAATATGGAGTGTCTTGTACACACACACACACACACACACACACACACATATAAATATATATATATATATATATATATATATATATATATATATATATATATATATATATATATATATATAGATAGATAGATAGATAAATAGATAGATATATATGTGTATAAACATATATATACACACATATGTATATATATATATATATATATATATATATATATATATACATACATATATATATATATACACATATATATATATATATATATATATATATATATATATATATATACATACATACATACATACATATATATATATATATATATATATATATATATATATATATATATATATATATATACATACATATATATATATATATATATATATATATATATATATATATATATATATATATATATATATATATACATATTATATATATATATATATATGATAATAATTTTAATGATAAATCTCTCAAGTCTATATATTAATAGCAAAACCAACTGATGATGACGATAATAATAGTGATGGCATTAATGAAGAAAAAAAAAACTATACTCACCATAATTATTGTTACTGTTCTATGATTTTATCGTAGAATTTGAAAAACAACCCTGAGTCCGCTAAAACCTTAAGATGGGAAACTGAATCCCCCCAAAAAAGGGTTAACCAGAATAGAGATAGCGTTTTCTTTTTGTATCTTGCCGCGCTATTATAGTCGGTCGGTTGCTCCCTTCACACTTAAAGGATTCCACCGAATAGTGGAGCATTACACAAATCTCTCTCTCTCTCTCTCTCTCTCTCTCTCTCTCTCTCTCTCTCTCTCTCTCTCTCTCTCTCTCTCTCTCTCTCTCAAAAATTGAAGCATAGGTTTTTTCTGTGAAAATAACGCTTACTGTTATTATTATTATTATTATTATTATTATTATTATAGTAGTAGTAGTAGTAGTAGTAGTAGGAGTAGTAATAGTCGTGGTAGTATTTTTTTGTTACTATGAAGTAAATTGTAATAAGTCAAAATTTTCAAAAATAGTCGTAATTCACTGAGAGGTAAATTTTATGTTTGTTTCGTTATTAGACAAAAATTCACAGGAGCCTTAGCTAATAAACAAACTTAAAGATTTGAAGGCCCCTCGTGAATGGCAGAGGCATGGGACAGTGACATTGCCCTGTCAAGCAGGACAATGCCATAGAGACTGTCCATATATACATATGATCAGCCCCCAACCCCCCTTTCCACTAAGCTAGGACCAAGGAGGGCCAGGTAATGGCTGCTGATGACTCAGCAGATAGACCTATAAGCTCCCCCAAAGCCCCCATCCTAAGCTCAAAAGGATGGTGAGGTTGCAGCGACCAAAGAAACCAACAAGTTTGAGTAGGACTTGAACCCCAGTCTGGCGATCACCAATCAGGGACGTTGACACATCAGCCAACACAACAACTTCCAGTAAGCCTCGCTTATAATTTTTTATAAATAATGCCCCTTCCCTGAATACATAGACTTACCATACCATTCTATATAGGAATTTGATAATGTTATTTGCACTGACTCTTGTGCGAAAATAGAATAATATATTATGATTTGGCCTAGATAATGCCACTGTTATTATGCTTCTATGGAACACAGGTTAAGGATATTATTTCTTGTAATTGAAGCAGCGCCTCTTTTTATTGAACGCGAGACTGCTGGTCTTCACCGTTTTTGTTTCTCGTATGAGAAGGCTTTTGATTCTGTCAAAACATCAGCAGTAAGTAAAGCCCTTCAAAAACAAGGAATAAAAGAATCTCATGTTAGTTCCAGGTGAAGTAAGCCCTACCCCTGATGACGCCATAGCCAATCACGTTACATTCCCTTAGAAATTTCAGACTAGACTAACTTAAAATCATTTTAGGGGGTTGTGCTGTGAAAGCTGTTACCGTGTCATCAAAGGAGGTGGGGCTTATTTTGCCTGGAATCTCTGCGGAGACTATAATAGTATATCAAATAAATCGATTAAATCGTTTTGATAAATAAAACTATTGGTATGTGAAAGTGTTTTTTTTTTTTATTATGAAAGAAAATGGAAAAATTCATTGATAAATTTTTAGCAACAATATATAAAAAATGATTGTTTATAGAGATAATTATAACTAAATAAGAATATTCATGCTTTCAGTATCTCCGAGATTGATCACAAACATTACCACAAAATATATCAACTGGTTTTAAAAGATAAATATCAATCTAAACTGTGTTTTTAGCAGTAGTGTTTTTATTTTTTTTTACTTATTTTTTTTTTACTTTTTTTCCCCTGAGATTATGATAAAATGACAATCTCGAACATTTTACCACTGGTTTTTCACGTATGATCGTTTTAAGAAATTACATAATAAATCGTTTCGAAATTTAATACCAATTTTGGAAAATGTTATGAACTTATTTGAAATGTATCGAACTACTATCAATCTTGTTCTCATTTTAAAATATTAAAAGAATATCTGTTATAGCCATTAAAATCCTATACAGCCTCCTGGCTAGTAAACTGGCAATGTGTTCGCCTAGCATTCGCATGGTAGCAGATCGATCCAATGCTGGGACCTGAGTTTAAGCTGTTTACTGGGGTGGTCACTGCTGTGGTTGGGCCCCACAGTGGGGTGTTTGGGATCACCCGGCTAACGTTTTGGTGAGCATCTATTCTAATGAAACTGAAATTGAAACCAGACACCTTGACCTTTATCTTTATAAATAAAACGAATTATGGAAAGAAACTAAAAGATCAGACTATATATATTAGTAAATAAGCTTTTGATGTTACATAGGTAATCAAACAAATTGATTCCATAACTAAGAGGTGAGGTGAATGGAACTAACTTTATTTCAACAGATCATGGGTTTATATACAAGCCGTTCCGAGCAAGAACGTCACAGCAATGAAAACAATATCATTCATAGACAGGCAGATCTAAACAGGTTGTTATCACTGCGAGGGGAGTGATATATACAGTACATATATATATGTATATATATATATATATATATATATATATATATATATATATATATATATATATATATATATATGTATATATATATATATATATATATATATATATATATATATATATATATATATATATATATATATATATCTATATACAGTATATATATATATATATATATATATATATATATATATATATATATATATATATATATATATATATATATATATATGAGATACTTAACACTTCTTCATCCTAGGGGTTAATTACTGTGCTGCAATTTTTTCAGTGTTCTTTCCTCTTGGTAAGGGTAGATGAGTTCTCTTGCTTGAGGGTACACTCGGGCACACTATTCTATCTTATTATTTTTTTTCTCCCCTTGTTTTTTTTTAAATGGTGTGTTGGGCTGGCTTAATAGAAGGGCCATGGATGCCTGGTGGTTTATAAAGAGGTTGTCTTTTCCTTTTTCTGATTCTTTTTTTTCTCAAAACCATCCTTACTGTCCTCTCTTCAGTTGAAGTGGCTATCCTGGAGGATATTTAGCCTTGCATGGTGTATTGGCTCCTCCATGTTGACCAGTTTTTCAGACTTTTTACTATAGTCTATGGGTATCATCAATCACTTTATTTATAATTCTGTACATATTGTTTTTGTTATAATTCTTGTTAATCTAGTTTTCGAGTATGATGCCTCTTTTTTATTTCTATTAATTCTTATGCTGTCTGGAGACATTGAGCGAAATCCGGGACCAGTACGTCCTAGATTTCATCAATGTCGTCTTCTGTATTGCAATATTCGTGGTCTTCATGCAAATATCCAAGACCTTACAGTTGCGTCCAGATGGTATGATATTCTTTTGTTCTCAGAAACCTTGGTTTCTAATATAAGGCACTTATCTGAGCTCCTTTTAACTGGTTTTAAGAAGCCAATAATGTTGAAACGTGATGCCATCCCTAGGGCCAGGGGAATGGCGGTGTATATTAGGACCGAGTACCCTGCTTCTCATGAGTCCTGCTATCAATGTGGATGTCATGAGGTTCAGGTAATAAAAGTTTGTGGCAGGCATAACAACTTTTATTTGTGTTCGATCTACCGGAATCCAGACATGGATGAATCTATCTTCGATTGTCTTCTTACCATTATGGCTAAGATACAAGAAGATGATAGAGAGGCTTCTTTTGTCTTTGTTGGTGATTTTAATGCTCACCATAGGGAGTGGTTAAGTTCAATCTCTCCTACCGATCGCCATGGCTTAAGAGCTTTAGACTTTGCCTCTGAATCAGGCTGTGAGCAAATCATAAATGAAGCTACTCACAGGTCTGGTAATTGCTTGGACCTCGTATACACTGACTCCCCTGGTGTTATAACTAGTAAGGTTGGTTCTCCAGTCGGGACATCTGATCATGCCTTGATTTCTTTAGTAGTGAAGACTACACAGCCTGTCCCTGATACATCATGCTCTTGTAAAATTTATATGAAACTCCAAGCAGACTGGAATGGGATTTTGCATGATCTTTTGTGCTTTAATTAGTCACAATTATATATCAGTGTAGATCCTGTTGTCCCTTTGAATGAGAATCTAGTCAACATAATTGATAGGCGTATCCCTTCTCGTGTGCTAAGGTACCGAGTGAAGGACAAACCGTGGTTCAATGATGATTGTAGATGTGCGTATTTGGAGAAGCAGGAGGCCTATCACCTTTGGAGGGGTAACAGATCAGATTTGACCTGGTACAACTATACTCAGCTTCGAGCTTTTTCTCCGAGAGTTTATGCCTCAACTGAAAAGGAATACAATTTAACCATAAAAGAAACCCTTTCTGGTACAACTCTGGAATATAAATGGTGGTCTACCCTTAAATCTGCACTCTTTGGTGTAGATGCAACAGTTCCTCCTTTACTTGAACCAGATGGCTCAGTCACTTACTGTCCAAAGGAAAAGGCAACCCTTTTGGCTGATGTTTTTGACAGTAAACAGAGTAATGAAAAACTTTAACTTCCTCATTCCTGTTTTCCTGAGGCTAAACTAACTAGTTTAGCTTTTCGATCTCGTGAGATTAAAGCTCTCTTGATGGACCTTGATGCTTATGGAGGTGTAGACCCAAATGGTATTTTTCCTTTGTTTTTTTATAAAGACAGCAGATTTCTTAGCTCCAAAGTTATCTGTTATTTTGCGCAAGTTAGCAAGAAGAGAAGCTTTTAGCACTTGTTGGAGAACTGGTAATGTTACTCCTCTATGTAAATGTGTTTGTGGTAGCTCAAGTCCCACTGATTACCGCCCAATTTCCATAACTCCCATATTATCTAAAGTTTTTTAAAGTCTTCTGGCAAAACGTCTTAATAGGTTTGCTGAAGGTAATCACCTACTCCCTAGTTTGCAATTTGGTTTTCGTAAAGGCCTTTGAGTTGGAGCATGTGATGCCCTTCTTACAATCTCCAATGCTGTACAGAAATCCCTTGATTGTAGTCAGGAAGTTCGTGTGATTGGCCTTGATTTTAGTGCTGCCTTTGACCGTGTTAATCATGAGGCCCTTGTTTTCAAACTGAAACAGTTGGGAGTGGGTGGGTCGTTTCTTAGCATTATTATTTATTTTTTAAGTAATAGACCTCAAAGAGTTGTTGTTGATGGGTACCATAGTGAGTATAGGAATGTAATATCCAGTGCTTCACAGGGTAGTGTTCTTGACCCATTACTTTTCATGCTATATACATATGACATGTGGTTTGGCCTAGAAAACAAGCTTGTTGCATATGCAGATGATGCTACTCTCTTTGCATCAATTCCATCCCCTAAATGTACATCTGGGGTTGGTGAATCCCTTAATATAGATTTACCTAAAATTAGTGCATGGTGCAAATTATGGGGTATGAAGTTGAATCCTAACAAAGCTCAAAGTATGATTGTAAGTAGGTCAAGGACGGTGGCTCCCCAACTTCTGGATCTCAGTAATGATAATGTTTCTTTAAATTTGTATGACTTTTAAAATTTTAGGTGTGATTCTCGACAGCAAATTTACTTTTGAGAAACACATTAGGTCTCTGTCTTCTTCAATTGCACAAAAAATTGGCTTATTGAGAAAGTCTTACAAGATTTTCGGTGATCAATTTATTCTGAAGAAGTGTTTTAATTCTTTCATTCTACCTTGTTTTGAGTATTGTTCTACTGTCTGGTCTTCAGCTGCTGATTCTCATCTTAATTTGTTGGACTGAAATTTACGGTCGATTAAATTTCTTATTCCTGATCTAGATATTAATCTTTGGCTTCGTCGTTCAATTAGTTCATTATGCATGTTGCATAAGATTTTTCATAACTCTGACCATCCTTTACATTCATATCTCCCTGGACAATTTTATCCTTGTCGTAATACTAGGCAGGCAGTTAATTCTAATAGCCAGGCCTTCTCCACCATGAGGCTTAATACTACACAGTATTCTAGAAGTTTTATCCCAGTTGTTACCAAGTTGTGGAATGATCTTCCTAATCGGGTAGTTGAATCAGTAGAACATCGAAAGTTCAAATTTGGAGTAAATGTTTTTATGTTGACCAGGCTGACATGAGTCTTTTTATTGTTTATATATGACATATGTGTTTTTGATATTGTTAATAGTTGATATAGGACATATCTGTTTCGACGCTGTTACTGTTTTTAGAATGATATATTGTTAATATATTCTCATCATTTATTTATTTCCTTATTTCCTTTCCTCGCTGGGCTATTTTTCCCTGTTGGAGGCCTTGGGCTTAGAGCATCTTGCTTTTCCAACTAAGATTATAGCTTGGCTAGTAATGATTATATATATATATATATATATATATATATATATATATATATATATATATATATATATGTAAATATATATGCATGTATATATCTATATATATGTATATGTATATATATATATATATATATATATATATATATATATATATATATATATATATATATATATATATATATATACATACATAACTGAAATACCGTAAAAGTGTACAACCGTGTGTAAAACACATACGGTACCTGACCTTTTTTACCAAACTAGGCACTTCATATCCATGCATTGTCTGTAGACATTCCTAACACACTTTTTTCATGTAGGAGGGATCCCTGTATCGAGTTATGAGAAACCTTAAAACCAATGTAGAATAAAATTCAGGAATTTGCTTTATCTATCTGTTGATTTGTTTCATATCTGTAATTTTGGATATCTTGCAACTACTGTAGTTGTATAAAATATACATTTAGTCCCTTTGAAGATGTCAAATGACGATGTTGAACAAAGTTTGTTTAACCTTTTGAGAAGCAGAGAAATTTAGGAGTATTTTGATGAGAGTAAATGTTATTTGCTTCATTATGTGGGTTTTAAATGGTAGTTGGTTCGTCTGGTTAGAAATACAGCCAATTCTTTGGCTATATTTCCTTATTTTATATATTCATTCTTTTATTCATTTATTTATCTACTTGCATGGTTATAACTCTTGATTCATATAGAGCTACACTTTGGTTTGCTCTATTGCTCTTATAATAGTATATGCGACCCGTCAAAAAGGCGGCTAAATATTTAGATAGATATGCACACATATCACCTCCTACTTCACACTTCATAATCTTCAGCAATATAGGCCTTGGACCTTCCAACTCTTCTAGAACCTTATGGAGCTATGATAAGTGTTTGGTGAACTAATCTCTCTTGGGGAGGGCGAAGAGCATATCCAAACCATTTCCATCTACACCTCACTATACCTCATCTGTATAGGGCACTCGGGTAATGTCTATCATAGTTTCATTTCTAATCTTGTCCTGCCATTTAACTCTTAATATTCTTTTGAGAGCTTTGATTCCAAATCTTTCAAAAACTGTCGGAGATTATTTAATTGTGATACCATATATATATATATATATATATATATATATATATATATATATATATATATATATATATATATATATATATATGTCCACACTTTCTCCCTTTATATAGGGAATGCTTTACCTATGGATTTCATTTTTTCCGTGAAAGACTTTCCTGCTAATTAATATAATAATCATGTTATAATCACTCACGGTTATCGGAATGATAAATGACACAGATATTTCTCACACTAAAGTTAGTGATATCAATCGATTTGAATATAATATAAATTGTAATTTTTCTTAATGAGCCGTCTTTCTTTTCGTAGAATTTTGATATAATAGACGATGCTACGGGCTATTTTAAAACATACCGCCCTCTTATCAGCTAAATTGTTCTACTAATGCAGGAACTTCGTATTTCTAGGTTTTTGAAACAGATGTTTTCCACTTGGGAGGTCAGTTTTAAAGTGGTATCAGATATACGCGAGAGAGAGAGAGAGAGAGAGAGAGAGAGAGAGAGAGAGAGAGAGAGAGAGAGAGAGAGAGAGAGAGAGAGAGAGAGAGAGATATAAATATGGTGTAATTTTCCATCAACAAAAGTTACTCTCATCCCATAATGTTGTTACCTCCGTCAACGAAGTTGGAAGGAGGTTATATTTTCACCACTCTTAATCTGTTTGTTCGTTTGTCTGTTTGTGAATAACTTCCTGGCCACAATTTTACTCATAGAGTAGTGAAACTTTCAGAGATTGATCATTATGTTGAGACACTGAAATGATTAAATTTTTGAAGTCCTCGGTCAAAGATCAAGATCATGGTCGAGCAAAAGGCCGACAGAATTGACCCTAACCTTAACCCAAAGATTGCACACGGTTATCACACAGACTTCAAATACGCCTACGGTCTAAATTGATTCTGGGAAAGGAAAGCTGGTTTCGAGAAATAAGCTGTCATGGCGGAGGTTTGCAGTCTCAGAGTGTTTTTCTAGCTTACTAGATATAATTATCATAATTGTAGAGTAGGCGAATATGGCCTAAGTTGGAAATAAATATTGTAGATACACTGAAATCAGCCAGATATTGAAAACAAAACAGTATAATGCAAAGGGTGAGTTATTCGACGTTATAGAGATTTTTCTTATAAAAATTTTATTTCTCCATGAAATCTGAAGTGGGTTGAAATGTTTTCCGTGTTATAAGTAGAAAAACAAAGATTATATTCACTTAGTTTTGTATTCTCTCTCTCTCTCTCTCTCTCTCTCTCTCTCTCTCTCTCTCTCTCTCTCTCTCTCTCTCTCTCTCTCTCTCGTTAGGTTACTCGTGCCTAGTCGATTTTAGCTATTAACTATCATATTACTCGTAGAGTGACTGCAGGAAATAAGAACAGTAAGGCTCAGAATGCAGTTGAAGGAACACTTGTCACTGGCATTTGCTCCCATAATAAACGTATTGAAGTTGTTTTGCATAACTAACTAAGGTGTTTATTCACTTCTCATTATATATAACTAATATCAAAATTAATGATTCCCCGCACAAATAGATTTAGAAGCTTTTAAATCACCTAGACGGATCAAAGTTTCCATTATACAGTCCATCTATTTCTAGATATTTTTTAAAAAGTACCGTCAAGTATTATAGAAGTCACGATGTTTTAGAAGTCAAGGGAGAGCAGCTTTTGGTGGAGACATCTCTTAAAATTAGTTGAACGTTGTGAAAAAATGGCAATATATATATATATATATATATATATATATATATATATATATATATATATATATATATATATATATATATATATATATATAATATATATATATATATATAATATATATATATATATATATATATATATATATATATATATATATATATATATATATATATATATATATATATATATATATATATATATATATATATATATATATATATATATATATATATATATATATATATATATATATATATATATATATATATATATATATATATATATATATATATATATATATATATATATATATATATATATATATATATATACGATACAGTATATATATATATATATATTATATATATTATAACACTTTTCAATGTTTGAGACCTGGTTCGGTATTGCGGAAAAATACTATAAAAAAAAATGGCAAATCTCTCTACAGAATTCATTAGTGTTATGCCTTTTTCATTTTATCACAAAAATCTGTTTTCTTTTTTTTTCTTTTTTTTTTGGTTCTTTGTTTTTTGTCTTGCTAATGTAAATATAATTTTTTTAAAATATGGCAAATATTTTTCGCTTCATAGATCTCTCTCTCTCTCTCTCTCTCTCTCTCTCTCTCTCTCTCTCTCTCTCTCTCTCTCTCTCTCTTCTCTCTCTCTACTCCAGCTGTTATCCATACTGTCCATAATTTAGTTCTTACAGTTGCCACATTCCACCTTAGGTCCTCTTATCTACTATATTTCATTATATATTTATAGAATTTTATATAAACGAAGGAAGTATTCCTTGATCATAACTGAGTTTTTATTTAATTGATGTGTACCGGCCATGTGTCACACGATCGTACATAAATTATTTTGTATATATTATGCTTGTATCTGCGCTCATCCCTCGCACTTAAAAGAACCAGAATAAACATGTCTGCGTTTTTCCTCTCTAACATTGTCTGTTTCTCGAACATGAAATTTCCTGTTGCATTGAAGTTTGTATATAAAGGAGACTGTTCTTTAATAAAGTAACTCAGTTGATTGCATCCTGCCTTTGAGTCACAACCTTCTCTCAGCTCGTCACATTGGTGACCCCGGAAGTCGACTCGCTCCCACTGCCTTCCACCCCCACCCCCTCGCCCCTCAATAGTTGGTAATATGGCGGACTCTATGGAAGTTGGCGCTGCGGCTCCCCCATTGAAACTTTAGTCATTCGCCAGCGGAGAGGCATTTGCTTGGTTTCAGCGCGTAGAAGTCCAGTTTCCCATCAATGACGTGACTCGCTCAACCACCAAAGCAGATTATGTTCTCGTGGCGATACCCGAGGACACCTTCCCAGAAATATCTGACTGGCTTTGTGAACATGGAGACACCCCAATAGCGTATGACGCCCTCAAAACATTCCTTCTGCAGCAGTACTCGCCAACGCCAGCCGCCCGTATAGCAAAGCTTTCTCAGTTCTCGCAACAACTGTTGGGGGACCAAAGGGCCTCGCTTGTCTTCAGGGAAATGACCAGTATCGCTCACCTTCAACCTGCCGCAGATGGCTCTCCTCGTGAGGTGAACCTACTTCGTGCCCTTTGGATACGCCGTTTGCCCGGACCTATAAGCGATGCCATACCCGATGTCGATAGTTTACCCATAAAGGACTTGATGACCGAAGCCGACGCCCTTATGGACAGCCACTTCAAGACCTCCTTGAACGCCTCCACCCCTGACGAAGAGGATGCCTATTCAACGTCAACCGAAGCTGACATGAATGCAGTAGGACATACACGCCTACCCCGTGACGTGCCGAAGCGGCGTCAAAGCCACCCACCACCCACCAATTGCTCACACCCCAACAAACGACTTCTACAGCAACTCAGTACCGCCCATCCGCCACAGTTTTGCTACTACAACTTCAGATTCGGGGTAGCCGCGAAGAAATGTGCCGAGGACTGTCAGTGGCCAAAAAACGTTTAAGTAGGCCATCGCTCCTGGTGGTGGCCTCCCGTGTTTCTAATCTTTTCTTTTTACATGATGCAGGAACGGGCGTGCGATTTTTGGTAGACATGGGTGCTTGTCATTCTCTTTTGCCAAGGAAACTCTTCAAGACACGGCGTAGTCTGTCTACATCTGCCGATGTCCGCTTGGTAGCTGCCAACAGATCTGGCATACCCACCTACGATTACGAGAAACTCACATTATCGTTCGGATACGGTAAATTCAATTGGAAGTTTCTCATTGCTAACGTCACATTGCCAATCTTCGGTGCGGATTTCCTCTCTCATTTCCTCCTTCTTGTCGATGTCGCCCACCGACGATTGGTCAACGCAGACTCGTACTTGTCGACACCTCTTCAACCCGCCCCCTCTAACCTCGCTCTCCACATCAGCGCACCCACGGATGCCTACGCCCACCTCCTCACGTCGTACCCAAAAGTTTTCCGTCCAGAACTTCACCAAACGCCCACGGTTCTTGCCAAGCACGGTATTTATCACCATATCAAGATGGCGGGACCCCCAGTCTTCGCAAAATTCAGACGTCTGGCACTGGAACGATTGGCAGCCGCCAAACAGACATTCGCCGAAATGGAGGAAATGGGCCTTAGCCAAAAGGCCTCCAGCCCATGGTCGTCACCCTTACACATCGTTCTGAAGAAAGACGGCTCCCTCTGTCCGTGCAGAGATTACAGGTGCCTGAACATGCAAACAGAACCAGATCACTAACCCCTCTCAAACATTGCCGACGTGACCTCCTACCTGCACAAAGCGAATGTTTTCTCTACGCTCGACCTCCTGAAGGGGTATTATCAGGTGCCTATGAACCCAGAAGACATCCCCAAGACCGCCATCACCACTCCGTTTGGTACATACACTTTCCA
Organism: Palaemon carinicauda; assembly: GCF_036898095.1. Lineage (NCBI taxonomy): Eukaryota > Metazoa > Arthropoda > Malacostraca > Decapoda > Palaemonidae > Palaemon > Palaemon carinicauda. Next base: position 41,861 of record NW_027171659.1, read on the forward strand.
TTACTCCTGTTTTGGCCTTCGTAATGCTGGGGCCACGTTTCAACGTCTCATGTTATGTGGACGACATACTTGTTGTTCTCCTCCTCAAAAGAGGAACACCTCCGTCACCTGCACATCGTGCTCGACCGCCTGCAACAAAACGGCCTTGTAGTCCGGTACGACAAGTGTACCTTTAGCGCCAACGAAGTGTTGTTCTTAGGGCACCGCATCACTCCTGAAGGAGTCCATCCCCTCCCTGAGAAGGTAGCAGCCGTTCAAAACTTCCCCGCGCCCTCGACCGTCAAAGCTCTGCAGGAGTTCTTAGGCATGATCAACTATTATCACCGTTTTCTGCTAGCCTTTGCCGCCACTCTTGCTGCCCTCTAGGCCTCCCTCAAGGGCAAGCCAAAGGACCTGAAGTGGGGTCCCCTTCAAGAAGCAGCCTTCTGCAATGCAAAGAAGGCCCTATCAACTGCTGCGGCTCTCACTTTTCCTATCCCACACGCCCCTCTCCTTCTCTCCACCGATGCCAGCGACGTCGCTATTGGTGCAGTACTCGAGCAGGTGGTCAATGGCTCACCCCCCCCCTATTGGCCTTCTTCAGCAGAAAACTGTCCAAGGCAGAATCGGGTTCTTCTACCTCCGATCGAGAGTTGCTAGT
>NW_027171659.1:47500-55000 GCF_036898095.1 Palaemon carinicauda
GCGGCCAGTGCTGTTGTCGCAAAGAATAGTTAATCCAGCTGGTCCGAGGGGAATCGCACTCATCTTGAGCGCAGATGGCCCAGTCAGGTGATCCTGTGCTTCTCGGTCGGTGCATTGTTCTGTTGCGAGATTGGCGTAGTCGATTCCCAGGTGGATTGCGTCAATTTCAATCCTTAAAAGGGCGTCCGCGACTGGGTTTTTCTTTCCTGGGACGTAACGTATGGTGCACCCGAATTCGGCGATTGTTGCGAGATGACGTTGTCGGGAGGACCATGGGTCTGTTGATTTCGTGAAAGCGTGTACAAGGGGTTGATGGTCCATCGCGATTGTGAAGGGAGTGCCCTCCAAGATGTGCCTGAAGTGGCGGACGGAGAGGTAAGCGACGAGGAGTTCCCTATCGAAGGTGCTGTATCTTTTTTCGGGGGTTTCAATTTCTTGCTGAAGAATGCCAGCGGTTGAGGAGAACCACCGACGAGTTGCTCCAGCACAGCCCCACAGGCGACGTTGCTGGCGTCGGTCGTTAGTTGCAGGGGCGCGTTGTCGTCGAAATGAGCCAGGGTGGTGGCATTCGCGAGGGCATCCTTCGTCCGGGCGAATGCCTGTTGCTGGGGCAAACCCCACTCGAGTTTTTTCGCTTTTCCTTTCAGGACGTTGTCGAGGGGTGACAGGGTTTGTACGATGTTGGGGATGAAGCGCCTGTAGTAATTGACCATCCCCAGGAACTCATGAAGTTGGCGGATGGTCGTAGGTATCGGGAACTTTCTGATGGCGTCGACCTTGGTTGTTATGGGTTTTACCCGCACGAGGATACGCGGTGACCAAGGAAATCCACTCCTTCCGCACCGATCGTGCACTTGTCGAAATGTACGACCAGGCCATTCTCCTGTAGGCGTTTGAGGACGGTGCGGACGTGCCTCCGGTGTTCCTCCTTAGTTTTTGAGAATATCAGGATGTTATCGACGTAGCAGATGCAGAAAGGTAGGTCACCCAGAATTCTATCCATTAGTTGTTGGAAGGTTGGCCCGGCGTTGCGTAGACCGAAGATTGAGTATGCGAAGGTGTAGGATCCAAACGGTGTTACAATGACAGTTTTCGGGATGTCTTCCGGTAATACGGGGACCTGGAAGTAAGACTTGAGGAGGTCCTTCTTGGTAAATAACTTTGCGCCGTGCAACGTGTTCGTTAGGTCCTGCATGTTGGGCAGCGGGTAGTGATCTGTCGTTGTGATGAGGTTGAGGCGCCTGTAGTCACCGCAAGGTCTCCAGGACCCGTCCGGCTTTTTTACAATGTGTAGGGGCGATGCCCAGGGGCTCGATGCTTTATTACAGATGCTCATGCGCTCCATGTCATCAAAGGCGCGTTTGGCATCCTTCAGTTTCTAGAGCGGGAGGCGGCGGAATTTGGCGAGAGTAGGAGGTCCTGTCGTTGTGATGTGGTGGTAGATCTCGTGCTTGGACGGGGAACCTGGCGAGTGTCGGAGCTCGGGCTTGAAAACCTCGGGAAATTCTTGTAGGAGGTCGGCGTAAGGGTGCGTCGTTACAGCGGATATGGACATTGTTGCAGCGCCGTATTCTAGGGCGTGGGACTGGCAGGTTCCCCTGTCGATGAGACGTTTGTTAGCGACATCGACGAGGAGTCCGTGGTGGGCGAAGAAATCCGCACCTAGGAGGGGGCGATTGGCGTCAGCGATGGCGAAGGGCCAAGAATACGAACGGCCCATGATAGATATCTTGAGGGTCCTAATCCCATAGCACCGTATGGGAGATCCGCTGGCGGCGATGAGTGAGGGAGCGTTTTTGTCGGGACCACGGTCTAGGTCGGACTTGGTAGGTGGGAACGTTGACTGCATTGCGCCGGTGTCTACCATGAGTCTACAGTTGGAAATTGTATCGAGGATATAGAAACCATTCTTGTCTTGGTTACCTGCGGCTGGGATGGTGGCAGGTGAATGCTTCTGGCGTCATCTTCTAGGGAAACTGCATGGTTCTCTACATTTCTTTTCGTCGCTGCCGAACTGTTGGTGGTAGAAGCACCATGCTGGGTTAATCCTAGGGTTCGGTCGTGTTGGTTGCGGCGGTTTCTTTCTTGATAGAACGTTGATCTCGTCGTCCTCAGGGGCCGTTGCCGAGGAGTCTATGGAAGAGCAGCTGCTGAAGGAGGAGAACGAAGGCGGTGCTGATGATGATGCTCCGAGGCGAGATGCTTTGGAGGCCTCGTGGAGCTTCTGAGCCTTCGACAGGAGTTCGTTCATCGGGAGCGTGTCGGTGTCTGTCAATTGGGCCCTGACGTCCTGTGGTAGGCGTCCAAGAAAGATCTCGCGAGATAAGCTAATCTCACGTCGTCGGCCGTTGTTGTCTGTTTCAGGGAGCATAAGCAGGCCGGTTAACTCGTCCCACGCCTCGACAGGAGAGGTGTCACCCATGGGCTTGGCGGCGAGGTCCAGGACTTTCTTTGCCCTTGCTGAGACGGAGAGGGAGTAGATACCGATGAGTTTCGTTCTCAGGTCGTCATATGAAACTTGGCCGGCCTGGGCGTCGAGCCATGGATAAATCTTGTGGAATACCTCTTCAGGTATGGAGGTGAGAACGATGTCAGCCTTGGCGCAGGAGTCGCTGAGTCTAGCGACACGGAAGAGTACGTCTGCTTTCAGGAACCAGGAAGCGGTGTTGTGTTGAGAAAAGGGCGGCAGTTTGACTTTGGGCGTGGAGGCGAGGCCGTTGGGTGCGATGGGCGTGTTGCTTCCTGCATCGTGGCCAGATGACGAGTCAGCGAAGAAGTGAAAAGTTGATATGTCGGTTAAGCTCATCCTACTGCCATACATGCACCGAAGAGTGGGAGAACCAAAGGCAGGCTCACGCCTAAGGTAACGGAGTATAGAGAAGGTAGCACGGCCGTAATAAGTCCGTTAATGGCAAAGCCAAAACCGATGATGCTACTTTCAACTCCGGGGTCACCAGTTGTAAGGACAGTGAGACAAGCGACACCAAGATCAACTGATACTTCATTCAAATGTGCGTGGGAGTATATTACAAGGTGCGGACGGAAAGGTAGGATGGTGCTGGCGCCAAATCAGATTGAATTGCCCGCCAAAATATATGTGTTTTCTTACACTTACAAATATACAAATTATGAGTTAACAGAAACATGTAATGAAATAATACATATGTCAAAATGTAGCTCTGATAGAGCGGAATACATATACATGGGAAACCCTGGTGTGGCGAAAGGAGAATTCAAGTAAATAAACAGTTTGCTGATTTTCTGGACGACGAAGGGAGCGGTGTCCTTACAATATATATATACATATAAATATACTCACTCCGGTGGTACTTAGGCCACATGTTAACCCATGGCCCCTCGTGATAGGATTTCAAATTCTAAGTACAAAAAACCTGAATTTGACTGGTATATGTACAGAAGAATTGTCATTGACATTTATCTTTCTTCGTGGCTGAGTGGTATGGTCAGTGTCATACAAGTATCCTGGACCAGGGTTCGAAACCCGGCCGATCAGATACTATAGTCTTTGAGTGATTCCGCCTGGGGCTCTGTTCCCGAGGTCGTTAAGAGAATTCAGACTTTAATGTATCAATATACATGGCTTATTTGAAATATTAAATGTGCAAAATTTATCATTAATCGAATGCCAATTCAAAAACCTACCAATTAGCTACCTAAAATCAATTCCTACTTTGTTACCTTTATCCAGCTAATTGCACTAAAAAGTGTAACTTATCTCTTGCTAACCCTTCTTGGATGAGAGTTCATGCACACAACTTCCCATCAATAATTGGAAGCATTTTGTAGGAAAAAATTAAACAATATAAAAAGAGACCAAAACCAGTAAGATGAAGAGAGATATGATGGATGAGAAGAGAAGGTAATCACATTCGCTGTCTTAACTTCAATCGTGAAGTGTTGATAGTCAGTCGTAATGGTTCCCATTTGATTTTGTTTTAGTTTTATCTTATCATTCATTTTGAATAAATGAAGAACATATATAAACTTAATAAACTCCAACCTCGAAATAGGTTTGATTTAATAGGCAAAGGGGATTTTTTTCGCTTGCGATTGTAAATTTTTTTTTTATTCTATGAAAAAGTAAGAGACATAAAGTGTTCTTTGTGTTAGAGGATAGGAAAACAGAACGGCTTGAACCCCCCCCTCTCTCTCTCTCTCTCTCTCTCTCTCTCTCTCTCTCTCTCTCTCTCTCTCTCTCTCTCTCTCTCTCTCTCGTTGCCAGTATTTTTTTAAATATCATCAACTCTGTATAGATTCAAAACCCCACAGGTTACCTCGTGAGTCAAAGGACTGAAAGGAATATTTGTCACTGGAAAGGTTAAAAGGGAATATTTTGGTCTGTGGCAGAATAAAAAATCCTAAATCCTTTTCTTCAGGAGTGAAATTTCACTGGTTATTGTGGTTTCAAAATACTTATAAATCGTTTCCAGATCTGTTGTATCGTGTACTTCTATGCCAAGTGTTATTGGAATTTTCTTAAAGGCTTATAAAACAACTTGATAAGTGTTTTAGAATAAAGGAACTACGATACTATTCATATGTATGTCAATCATTGTATATAAATAATCGCATATGCTTTGCTGATAATTGTTTTTGTTATATATATATATATATATATATATATATATATATATATATATATATATATATATATATATATATATATATATATATATATATATATATAGTGATAAATGAAACATATACAAATATACAATTGTGTTTATAGTTTATATGTTTCCTTGCTTCTTTAACTAACTGGGCTATTTTTTTCCGTATTGAGGCCCTTGGTCTTGAAGCATCCTGCTTTTCCGACTTAAGTTGTAGCTTACCTTAAAATAATAATAATAATAATAATAATAATAATAATAATAATAATAATAATAATAATAATAATAATAATAATAATAATAGCGTCATATGTACATGAATGTGTATACACATGTTTATATATATGTGCAAATATGTAAATGGGTGTGTATACATCTATGTATATACATTTGCATGTGTGTGAGTATATATGCATATAAAAGATTTTATATTAAGAGAGTTTGCGTCCTCACAGGTAGCTTGCTTTTCTCTGTAATATTGTTCTACAAATATGTGTATTTATGTTTGTACTTTCCCTGGACTATATATAATTTATAAATTTCACACTACATGTCACTCCTCTTAAAGTAGTAAAATGAAACTAGCTAGGATTAACTCATATTTTTCCATTTACCCCGTAGTTCTTAAGCTTATGTATATATATATATATATATATATATATATATATATATATATATATATATATATATATATATATATATATATATATATATATATATATATATATATATATACATATATATATATATATATATATATATATATATATATATATATATATATATATATATATACAGTACATATTTATATATAGAAATATGTATATACACCTTCATATTGAGAAATTTCATGTTGTATCGCTCGATAATGTGGCCATTCACCTGAACATTCATGAGAATACACATGAAATGTGAAAGCCGGAAGTTACTTCACTTGACAGTACTAATAATCACTGCTCAGTGTTATTTTCACGTAATGAGCCTCCCTGTGTTATACCATAATTATATACATTAACCCGGTGTAAAATAGAAAATTTTATGACGTGTTATTGCTGTGTAATTACGACTATAATTGAAATTCTCTGTGCCTCCCTCCCGTGTTTATTAGATAATACGATATGAGGGAAAATTTACGGTAAAATGACGAGTCTCTATCTCTTGCTCTCTATCTGCATATATATATATATATATATATATATATATATATATATATATATATATATATATATATATATATATATATATATATATATGTATATATAAAAATATATATATATATATATATATATATATATATATATATATATATATATATATATATATATATATCCATATTGACTCATTAGGGGTAATTTGAATGAATTACTACCAATTGTGTCACGTGGTGGCCCGGGAAATTAGGTAAAACTCGCTGGTAAGAGACTGATGTCTCGCCAGGTAAATCCTCGGACAGCTGGTAGCGGTCAGGTTCCAATTTCTTTTATGGGCTCTCGTGACATGGTTGGTTTCGACCTGGCCTTTCATTAGAAGGGGCTAGCGTTCGATCCTAGGTATGAGGTAGAAATTTATTTCTATTTGAACACGATGTTGTGTTGATATTAATCCATATTGACTCATTAGGGGTAATTTGAATGAATTACTACCAATTGTGTCACGTGGTGGCCCGGGAAATTGGGTAAAACTTGCTGGTAAGAGACTGATGTCTCGCCAGGTAAATCCTCGGACAGCTGGTAGCGGTCAGGTTCCAATTTCTTTTATGGGCTCTCGTGACATGGTTGGTTTCGACCTGGCCTTTCATTAGAAGGGGCTAGCGTTCGATCCCAGGTAGGAGGTAGAAATTTATTTCTATTTGAACACGATGTTGTGTTGATATTAATCCATATTGACTCATTAGGGGTAATTTGAATGAATTACTACCAATTGTGTCATGTGGTGGCCCGGGAAATTGGGTAAAACTCGCTGGTAAGAGACTGATGTCTCGCCAGGTAAATCCTCGGACAGCTGGTAGCGGTCAGGTTCCAATTTCCTTTATGGGCTCTCGTGACATGGTTGGTTTCGACCTGGCCTTTCATTAGAAGGGGCTAGCGTTCGATCCCAGGTATGAGGTAGATATATATATATATATATATATATATATATATATATATATATATATATATATATATATATATATATATATATATAATATATATATATATATATCGTGACAGGAAAATTCCACCCATGAAAATTCCACCCACGAAAATTCCACCCAGAGAATCTCACCCAAAGAAAATTCTACCCAGAGAAAGTTCCACCCAGAGAAAATTCCTCCCAGAGAAAATTCCACCCAAAGAAAATCCCACCCAGAGAAAATTCCACCCAAGTAAAAAAAAAAATTAAAACAAAGTATCCAAAGACGAAATAAGAGTTCTTAACAAGCAAACAATAATTTGAAATTACCAAGAATGGTTGTTTTTAAGTAAACTATTTAAAACGAAGTAGGCTATCTAAGAAATAATGAATTATCAAAATAAGAATTCTTGACAACTGGGCCTTTAAAATCATCTCCACAGCTGTGGACTCATCTCTTCAGAGTGCATATCATTGTTCGGTATACATTTCTCCACCGTGTCTTTTAACTGTTGTTTGTTTCATTTTGTTCAATCTTGCCGGCAAAAGTTATGTGAGATTGGCTTAAAAACTCAGTATAATAATGACCCAAAGTTTGGCTTGTACCAAGGAAGAGGAATCAACCGCAGAAGAGGAGAGCCCCTTTTCTCAATAGGTCTCTGGAATGTACATAAACGGGTCATGCAAAATATACCACGGTCCAATAATGGAGCTGAAGGTTTCCATAGTGCTCTACGATCGTCGTTAGCAAGCATAC
>NW_027171659.1:60000-65000 GCF_036898095.1 Palaemon carinicauda
TATATATATATATACATATATGTATATATATATATATATATATATATATATATATATATATATATATATATATATATATATATATATATATATATATATATATATATATATATATATATATATATACTGTATATTTAATTATCAAACTCCATTCGCGAGTTTGTAAAGAAGGTTTAATTTTGTATGTAAGCGGAAAAGAAATAAATTAATGTATTGATAAAAAGCAGAGTGGAAAGTGTTGCAGTTCTACCATTAATAAATACATTACTTGATAAAATACACTAGCACATTGTTGGTAAATTATATAAATATACTAATACACTTAGTAAATATATTGAAAAACATAAAGGAAGTATGATTTTACCATGATGCAATTCTAATATTACCTAAACATTATCTGACAAAGTATATTAGTACATTGTTGTTAAATGAAATAGATATACTAAAACACTAAGTAAATATATTAAAAACCCTAAAGAAATGAAGATTTTAATACATTACCTGGCAAAGTATGTTAGTACATTGTTTTAAAATGATATAAATATACCAATAAACAAAGTAAAAAAAATTAAAAACATCCATGAAGTAATATTATTACGTATTGCAGTTCTATCATTACTTAATACATTGCCTGACAAGATATATCATTACATTATTTTAAAACTATATAAATATACCAATACACTAAGTAGACATATTGAAAACATAAAAGAAGGCAGAGTAAAAACCGTCGCAGTTCTAATATTACTTAAATCATTACCTGACAAAGTATAATGATACATTGCTGGTAAACGATATAAATGTACTAATACATTAAGTGAATATATTAAAAAGCCATTTAAGAAGGGAGACTAAAAACTGTCCCAGTTCTATTATTACTTAATATATTGGCTGATAAAGTATTATAGTACATTGCTGGTAAACGATATGAATATACCAATATACAAAGTAAATATATTAAGAGAACATATAAGAATGGAGAGTAAACACCGTTGCAGTTCTAACATTACTTAATAAATTGCCTGAAAAAGTATAATAGTACATTGCTGGTAAACGATATGAATACACCAACACACCAAGTAAATATATAATATATATATATATATATATATATATATATATATATATATATATATATATATATATATATATATATATATATATATATATATATATATATATATAGAAGGTAGAGTAAACACCGTCGCAGTTCTAATATTACTTAATATATAACCTGATAAAGTATAACAGTACATTACTGGTAAACGATTTGAATACACCAATATCCTTAAAAGAACAGAACAAATACAATTGCAAACGAGATACACCAAGCAAACTGTGTAATACACCACGAAACACAGGAATCAAAGCTCATGTGTTTCGCCTCACACTATAGCAGTGATGTGTCCCTTTTAGATGAAACGCTCCGCCGCTGTCGTTCTGAAATGAAACGTTTTCGAATGACTGCTTATCAAAGCTGTCAAATGTAGTCCCTTGATGCCAACTGCTCTCTCTCTCTCTCTCTCTCTCTCTCTCTCTCTCTCTCTCTCTCTCTCTCTCTCTCTCTCTCTCTCTCTCAATATGCTGATTGATGCATTGGGAAAAAGAATGCCAAAATGGTGTAATTAATAATCCTCAACAATTGATTAGAAAATGTGATGCCTGCCATGTTCCAACACACCCTACATGTGCTGAAATACAGCAAAAAATAAGAAAAAGAGACACAAAGGTATTCTGCTCAACATGCTTAGTCTGGATAGAAAATATAATTAAGTCGAGACTAAATCTGCAAATAGTTGAAGAAGAAGAAGAAGAAGAAGAAGAAGAGAAAAATGAACAGGATATGTGTAAGGATGCAGAGGAAATCCTTGGTATAACTTATGATGCCATCCAACAACATACTTATGAAGAAATAAATTATCAGATGGAAACAAATAATAGACCCAAGAGACTCTACCCGGACCTACATACTTTTAGGGAAGAGCAAGAACAAGAAAAAAAAAAGATATAGTCTGTAATATGCTGAAAAGAGGGAATTGCAGATTTGGCGAAAGATGCTACTACAAGCATCCAAAGATATGCTATAATTATGAAATATATGGTAAATGTGCATATTTAGACGGATATGGAGACAAATGCAGAGATCTCCACCCAAAAATATGCAAAAACCAAAAAGAAGGAAAAGGATGCAGTTTCCACAAAAAATGTCGATATATGCATCCTGCAACCATGAATGAGAGTAAGAAAACTCAGCAAACTGAAAAGAAAAATGAGAGCAAAATTGAAACATATTATTACCAATATTAAATAATAGGGATGAAACACAAACCATAACAGTGATGAATGCAAAGGGTTTAGTCACGAGTAACTCTAAAAGGAAAATAGAGTTCTTAGTTTAACTAACCCAAATTGAAAAAATAGATATATTAAATATAAGTGAAACATGCTATTCCCAAGAGACTGGCAGTGATGACCAGATAAAAGGTTTCCAAACTTATAGATCAGACAGAACAAATAGGAATCAAGGGGGAGCCGCAATAAATGGAAGAGACACAAATCAAGGAAAAGTTTGTGAAAAATACAGCAACACAAAATGTAAATTGATTGCGGTAGAATTTGAATTTGAAAAACTAGTGAATATTGTAGTTTACAGACCCCCAAATACTAAGGAGTTTGACATAACAATAGAAAAAATAGATGATATATGTAGAAACCATAAAGACTGGAATATACTCCTATCCGGAGATTTTAACTTTCCTTTCGTGAATTGGAATGGAACGGATAGAAGAAAGTGGTTGTATGTATACATATAAAAAAGAGAGTAGTAGTAGCGCAGAAGATAAGAGGCAATTTGAAAAGCTTCAAGATATGCTATTAGAACATAATATGCAACAAATAAACCACATTCCAACAGGAAAGGAAAAGTCCTAGATATAGTATTTGTGAATGGGGTGAATTATTTTAAAGAAATAATAGTGTATAACACGGAAATTTCAGACCACAATGTCATAGAATTAATAGTCCATTCCAAAGCAAGTGATCGCAGAATTAATCAAAGCACAAAACCTTGGGAAGGATATGGAAAATATAATTTTTATAGTAAGAATATAAAATGGTCAGATATAAATGAAGAACAGAACAAAGAATGGAAAAATGTATTTGTAAGTGATAATATACTGGTAAATACGGACATACTGTACAAAATACTGGAGAAAATTGTCAAAAAATATGTACCAAAAAAAAAAAAACAATAAACAAAAGACATGCATACCAAGAGACAGAAGGATCTTATTTCAGAAAATTAGAAAGTGGAAGAAAACTCTTGCAAAAGAAAAAAAATGCGTGGAAAATGATGGAAATAAAATGTAAGATAGAAAATGCAGAACAATAGATTATACAATCGAAAGAAAATTAAAAAAGGGACTTAGAAGAAAGGACACTTCAAAATATAAACAAAAAACCAAAGTACTTTACTCCTATGCAAAAAAGATTAATAAAGGGATATTAGAAATAGGCCCTCTAAGAATTGAAGGATGGCTAACGAATGAAAAAAAGGAAATATGCAATATATTAGCAGAAAAATATAAGAGTGAGTTCACGCCAAGAATTGCGAATGAAAATAATGAAACAGAAATGAGAGAAGAAAATGTTGAATATTTAACGGATATAGATATTAATGAAGCAGATATTGTCAAGGCTATAAACGAAATTAAAAATTGATCGGCAGCTGGACCAGATGGAGTTCCAGTGATTTTGTTAAAAAAAACTGCAAACACTATCGCGAAGTGTAGATATAAGCGAGATATATGTTAAAAATAATTTAGCTTATATAACCCTTATCTTCAAAAGTGGATCAAGACTAGAGGCAAGCAATTATAGACCTGTTAGTCTAACATCACATATTATGAAAGTGTATGAGAGGGTAAAAAAAAAGAAAATAATGAATCATTTGGTTAAAAATAATTTGTTTAATATAGGTCAACACGGTTTTGTGCCCGGAAACAGTACACAACCCCAACTGATAACACACTATGAAAACATACAAAAATATGTTAAATGAAAAAGACACAGATGTGATCTATCTAGATTTTGCAAAAGCCTTTGAAAAGGTAGACCATAATATATTAGAGAAAAAAATGAGAAAGCATAATATTGTGGGAAAGATAGGAAAATGGGTAAAAGAATTCCTGCAAAACAGAAAACAGATAGTGGTTGCAAATGACGAGAAATCAGATGAAGCTCAGGTAATATCTGGCGTCCCACAAGGTACGGTATTAGGTACACTGCTGTTTGTTATTAAGATCTCAGACATAGACTGTGATGTTGAAAACTCTGTAGTGAGAAGTTTCACCGATGACATAAGAATAAGTAGAGAAATGACTTGTGATGAAGATAGGAACTCACTACAAAGAGATCTAAACAATATATATATATGTATGGGCGGAGATAAATAGAATGGTATTTAACTTTGATAAATTCGAATCAATAAATTATGGAAACAGAGAAGGAATGGTATATGCATATAAGGGACCTAATAACGAGACAATCACAAACAAGGAAGCGATTAAAGACCTTGGTGTAATGTTAAATAGGAATATGTTATGCAACGACCAAATAGCTACACTGTTGGCTAAATGTAAAGCAAATATGGGAATGTTATTCAAACACTTTAAAACAAAAGAAGCTGAACACATGATTATGCTTTATAAAACTTATGTACGTAGTACACTTGAGTACTGCAATGTGATATGGTACCCACACTACCAAAAGGATATTGCACAAATAGAGAGTGTACAAAGGTCCTATACTGCTACAATAGAAGAATTTAAGGACCTTGACTACTGGGAAAGACTGCAATTTTTAAAACTATACAGTCTAGAAAGGAGAAGAGAACGCTACATGATAATACAAGCATGGAAGAAAATAGAAAGAATTACTGCAAATATCATGGAGCTAAAAATATCAGAAACAGCAAGCCGAGGTAGATTAATAGTGCTAAA
>NW_027171659.1:70000-87500 GCF_036898095.1 Palaemon carinicauda
CGAATGTCCAAATAGGCACATCAAAAAAAATAATAACAATAATGCATATGAAAAGATATTACCAAAGCAAAGAAAAAAAAATGCATGATAAATACAGATCACATATATGGTACATTGCTAACAAAGGATTATATGGTACCAAAAAAAAATACTGATATACATATGATTCGGTAACTTGTTAAAGAATAATTGTTACCTTTGTCAGAAACATAGATTAACACAATACAGTAACTAATAAAAATATTTGTTACCTTGGTAAAGATTCAATTTTAGTGCACAAACACGAATTCCTGGTCTGTACACGTACCACGGTTTCGTACATATATATATATATATATATATATATATATATATATATATATATATATATATATATATATATATATATATATATATATATATATATATATATATATATATATATATATAGGGCTGATATATTTTATTAGATGCCCATAGATTCTGTTATTTTTATTTCTTTTTTCTCTTTTCTTTTAACATTCCGGCTTATATATTTTATTAGATGCCGAGAGAAAAAAAGATTTATATTTTTTTTTAAATGTTTTTTAAATGTATTTTTAACAATGCAATGTTCAATAATTTCTTCAATTACATATTAATAGCGTACTAACTGCTTTTCGTACCCTCACAATTTCCAGAGCATTTTACTCCTTTAGCAAATGAGGTGGCCACTTCAAACGGCTTTAAACTGAATTAAATAAGGAGTTTTGTCTGGACATGGCGAAACGTTCTGTTTTAGCTTCCAACTGTTCCGTAACCTACGCCAAACAAGGATGTTCACGGCGATAAATATCATCACCGTTACACTTAATCCTGCTAGTAGTATGGGGTGAAGAAATTCCTTATAAGTCAGTGACAGGTGGTCCATCTCGGTCAATTTCATCAACCGCTTGGCAACCTGTTTGTTGTATGGGAGAGGTAGTGCTGGCATTGTAGATGTCCACGTGAAGTTCGCGAAGTAGGCTCGTTCTCTGATGATTGTCCTTAGCCCGGTCACCATGGAATTAGGGGAAGTCCCGATACAACCATCTGCTGCAACAAAGATGTGTGCAAAAGACGTGGATCCGTCCGGGCATGATACATTGAAGCCGTCCTTGTCGTATCGTATCCACGAGCCATTGTTCAGTCTGCAATTGAACTCATTATTGTCAAAGGGATAAAGCTTATCCAGACAATTTTCACTTGTATGGGAGAGAGCACCGTCTAGCACTATACCTAACTCGCATGAATCCATTAAGTTTTTATGGAATTCAAATGAGTCAGCTGTACATATTTTTCTATCCATTGCATCTGAACAGTGAGTTAATTGATTTAAGCCTTTAATGACCGTATATGTTTCCTTGTCTGGGGAAATCAATACGTGTCCTGTCAAACTGGATATTACTTGATTTGAGTGATTCGTCATGAAAGTCGGAAATAGTGATATCCTGTAAAATTACCAGGCATCAGAAGAATCAAAGGGAATTGTAATCCTAATCTTGTTATTTTCAACGCTTACTGTAATTAGGCTGTAATAAAATTCTAACCTACGTTCGCCTAACAAAGGAACATAGCCTAGTTTATCCCTTCCGTTCTCCAGAACTAACTTTAAGTAATTTATAGGCAACAAATGGGGCGACAGTACACCTTTAGTTGCTAACGTGATAGCTTCTACATAATCCTTGGATTTCTCAATGAAATGTGCAATTCTGTTATGTATGTGATCTATCTTTGAATCATAATACGTTAACGTTGCCAACAAATCCTGTACTTCCATAATCTGAATGATAATACTCGAATGTTCATTTACTAAATCCATAATTTGATTGATTGAAGCTAACTGATTCCTTAGTTCTGACATAATCAATTCATCTTCATGAGTCAAGAACTCAATTTTCTTATTTTGATTATTAATCTTAAGACCATTGGAAATTCCTAAACCTAAACTTGCAATAGACCCAAAGATGTTTAATGCAGTATAAATAAACGGATTCCGTCTTTCTTTCTGTTCGTGTCCTACAGTCCACATCAAAAGGTCATAAGCCAAAGATTCTGTCTCGTAAGTCTTATTTTGCAAGTCATCAGATAGCATCTCTGCAACTTTTAATGTCGGTCCAAGCGAACTCTCTGTAGTCAAATGAAAATGTCTTCTATGCAACTCATCCAATGAGACAGAAAACCTTGAGATGGCGGTTTTTAAGATAGTGACATCATTCTCTGGAAGAAATATTGCTTGCATATTCACTTCTACAACTACGTTACTCGATGTAATAAAAATGTCTTCTTGTCTTTCAACTATAGTGCCATATTTAAAATCTATACTTTTAGTTTTAGAGCTCATCCCACCGCTGCCACCATTTATTAGTGTACTACTGTTATAAGCACACATTGAGTATGTGTTGTTTGAGATGTTAAGTCTTGAAATAAAGTTCATCTTTGTAACTTTAAAATGGTTTATTTTCTAAAAACAACAGTGTTAAACATCTCCATCACAGGAGTGGAGCTGGTTTGCTCGGATGACCAATTCAGGTGAAGTATAGATATAAACTGCCTAAAATTATCGATATCACAGATATCGTATGCTTAGATGTCTCAGCATTTAAACACAATATGGAAACTTTACATTCTTTCTCGGAAGACACCTGCATCCGGTGACGACACAATCTTTCACACGGTATGCATTGGTGTTGACGTTTCAGAAAAATGTTATATTGCCGAGGGATGCAAAGTACATCCTGTTATGATTTTACATGACTACAGCAAATCTCACGCTAGCATCTTCATCCACAATGACATATTACGTCATGTGTTTTAAACATGTAATAATTAACTATTTCATTGATTACGTATATATATATATATATATATATATATATATATATATATATATATATATATATATATATACATATATATAATTATATATATATATATATATATATATATATATATATATTTGAATATATATATATATATTATATATATATATATATATATATATATATATATATATATATATATATATATATATATATATATATATATATATATATATATATATATATATAAATATATATATATATATATATATATATATATATATATATATATATATATATATATATATATATATGTATATATATATATATATATATATAAATATATATATATATATATATATATATATATATATATATATATATATATATATATATATATATATATATATATATATATATATATATATATATATATATATATATATATATTTACTTAGGAGAGAGAAAATGTGTGTGTGTATATATATATATATATATATATATATATATATATATATATATATATATACACACATTTTCTCTCTCCCAAGTAAACTTGTGTTCTTCTTCAGAAACTACTCCTTTCCAACAATCAAGCCTCTTTTGAAAGATTTCATCAGGGCTCTCTCCAGGAACTCCACCTCTATGTCACATACCCCTACAATTATATTAAATCTAATAGAAAATTCACCCTTTCATGTTCTCCCAACTAAGGAAGGCATTGATTCAGAACCTTCCAAAAAAGTATTTACTCTCAATTCTTTCCATTCTTGCACCATATGTAATATATACATTATAAACCCATGACCCAAGGGATCATTGGAGAAGTTGGGAGTGTGTCAACGTGAAGCCATAACACGATGTGAAAGTAAGACCAAGCTATATCATTGCATAGGTAACATTTTGTATGTAGAGTCAACATATCACAAGCATCCCGTGAAAAACAGTTGACCTCTTTGATCTGTACACGGAACCAGATGGCTTCCGGTTATAATCTAGTGTAATCATATTTGTGATAAATGCTGAGATAATTAATACAACGTTATCAACGCAAAACTATGTTTTGTTAGTTCTACTTATATTTCCACACGGAATGGTCTTCCGACCAAACCATCCATAGTCCAGTGATGGAGTTAACAATAAATTTGTTTAAAGTTATTTCAACTTTGACTTATTCAAGAAGTAACCTACAACTCTAAATAATTTTATATCACATTGAAGAGATATGAGACAGAATAACAAATGTATGCGTATGACATTTCTTACACCAGAATTGGTGGCAGCGATTTCAACTTTAATAACCGGAGATTTCAACTTTAACAACCGGAGATTTCAACTTTAATAACCAGAGATTTCAACTGTAATAATTAGCAGTTACAACAGTAATGAATCTATAATTTCGACGAAGTATCTACGCCCACCGAAGAAATAACGCATCGAACATCAACTATAAATATTATACAAACTGAGGAACAGGATCTTCAATCAACATATATCTTTAAAACATCTTAAGAAGGCGAAGGAATGTCCTTCAAATTTATCAACGTTTGCTGAACAAACATTCAAGAATACCATCCAGGAAATAAACATTCAATAACACGACGGGAAAACAAATCGAAACATTCATCAACCAGCTAAACTCTTGCAAAACCAAAGAGAGAGAGAGGAAATGACGTCATCGATCATTGCCCATATACATTAGTGTGCTATTGTAGTTAACACACATTTTGGTTCTCTTCAAATGTCATCTTTAATGTGTTATAGTTTAGAGTTGGTATGTTACATCTTCAAGTAAAGTCTAAGTAAGTTAACTTTAACCCTGGATAGGTACGATGGGTCGTTTGCGACCCCGAGCGTAAAAAAAAAAACAGGTTTTTCTCACGTGACTCACCCCCGTGACTGAATTTGTGGGTGATCGACCTGCAGGAGGTGTCTCCCCTACACGCTCTAGTAGTGTCCAGATGTGCATTGCTGTAGCTGTACTCCTTCCCCGATTTCTGAGACGCGTCGGGGTCGAGCGCGACCGAGTTTACCCTTCTAAGGTAGTTTGCATAATTATCAAAGTTATTACGTATTATGAAATTGTCGTAGAATGGTGCAACTTGTATAGGTTATCAGTTGTGGAAAGTCTTGGTGGATTGTTTGGCTACCATGTGCATGATTTTTTTTTTAGTTAAAATGTCGTTCATCACCACGAGGACCATTTTACCGCGAGTGCCCCTTTTTCATTTTTTTTCATTTTTTTGCCAAGTCATTTTTCCGTAAGATATTGCCAAATAGGGTCGTAAAACTTTTGCTTGTTTAGTGTTGGAAAGTGTGTCTAGATGATCTGGCTACCCATGCATGACTTTGTTTTTGTCAGATACGACGTAGTTATTGGTATATTGGGTATTTAACTGCGGTTACCAATTTCTGTTTTTTTTCAATATTTGTAAAAATTACTACGTAGTAAGGAATTGCCGTATATTATTCATTTTTTTTCATGTTTATGTGTTAGAAAGTGTGCCTTGATGGTTGGGCTAACACGTGCATGTCTTTTTTTTTATCTGAGATGCCGTATATTAGAATGTCGGGCATTTTACCGCGAGTGTCAATTTTTCATTTTTTTTCATTTTTTTGCCAAGTCATTTTTCCGTAAGATATTGCGAAATAGTATCGTTAAACTTTTGCTTTTTTAGTGTTGGAAAGTGTGTCTAGATGATCTGGCTACCCATGCGTGATTTTGTTTTTGTCAGATACGACGTAGTTATTGGTATATTGGGTATTTAACTGCGGTTGCCAATTTCTGTTTTTTTTTTTTTCAATATTTGTAAAAATTTACTACGTAGTAAGGAATTGCCGTATATTATTGATTTTTTTTCATGTTTATGTGTTACAAAGTGTGCCTTGATGGTTGGGCTAACACGTGCATGTCTTTTTTTTTATCTGAGATGCCGTATATTAGAATGTTGGGCATTTTTCCGCGAGTGCCCCTTTTTATTTGTTTTGCATTTTTTTGCTTAGTCATGTTACCGTAAGGAATTGGCAAGTAGTGTCGCAAAACTTATATTTTTACAGTGTTGGAAAGTGTTTCTAGATGATCTGGCTACCCATGCCTATTTTTTTTTTTAGCCAGATATGGCATATATATAAGTATGTGTTCGATTTTCCTGTGATTGCCATTTTTTCGTTTTTTCCCATTTCTTTCAAAATTACTACGTACTAAAGAACTATCACAGAGTAATATTTCATTTATATGTTTATTTGTCGGAAAATGTGCCTTGATGGTTTGCCTAGCACGTGGCTGAAATTTTTTTTTTCTGAAATGCCGTATATTAGAATGGCCATTTTTCCACGAGTGCCCCTTTTTATTTGTTTTGCATTTTTTTGCTTAGTCATGTTACCGTAAGGAATTGGCAAGTAGTGTCGCAAAACTTATAATTTTATAGTGTTGGAAAGTGTTTCTAGATGATCTGGCTACCCATGCCTATCTTCTTTTTTTAGACAGATATGGCGTATATATAGGTATGTGTTCGATTTTCCTGTGATTGCCATTTTTTCGTTTTTTCCCATTTCTTTCAAAATTACTACGTACTAAGGAACTATCACAGAGTAATTATTCATTTAGATGTTTATTTGTCGGAAAATGTGCCTTGATGGTTTGCCTAGCACGTGGCTGAATTTTTTTTTTCTGAAATGCCGTATATTAGAATGTTAGCCATTTTTCCGCGAGTGCCCCTTTTTATTTGTTTTGCATTTTTTTGCTTAGTCATGTTACCGTAAGGAATTGGCAAGTAGTGTCGCAAAACTTATATTTTTATAGTGTTGGAAAGTGTTTCTAGATGATCTGGCTACCCATGCCTATCTTTTTTTTTTCAGCCAGATATGGCGTATATATAGGTATGTGTTCGATTTTCCGGTGATTGCCATTTTTTCGTTTTTTCCCAATTCTTTCAAAATTACTACGTACTAAGGAACTATCACAGAGTAATGATTCCTCTAGATGTTTATTTGTCGGAAAATTTTGTTTACTTTTTTTTTGATTGAATATCATCAAATTTTTTTAGCTAAAATATTATATTGTTTTACATTTTTTTTTTCGATTTTATTTCCCTTCAAAAAAATTTTTTTGGGTCAGAATTTTAATTTTATAGTCGTAAAATAGTCGACAATTATCCAGCAACCCACCATACAATTTTATGCATATCCAATAATAATTAGATTAGTAAATAACACCTTGGAATTGACATACCCTTCCTACATTTCAAGTGGCAGATTAGGGAGTCTGAGTCAGTGTGGTTGGCGGCCATTTTGTGGACATATCCGAAGCGTAAGCTGCCCTATCTATATATATTCTTGTTCCCTATAGAATTTGTGATATTTTGGTATATTTTTACCTGCATAAATATCATATTATATATTAAATATATGTATTTTTTACGAAATTTCTAAGTACTCAAAAAATTACCTTTAGATATGGCCCCTGATATAAATGTAATTTACAAAATAATGAAGATTTTTTACATATTTCTATTTTAGGATAACATATGTTTATTCCCTAAAAAAATTAGCCACTTCCTATTTCATTTGGGTACCCAAAAAAATTCATGAAATTTGGACAAATTTTTTTGGCCAAAAAAAGTTACCCTTTTTTTCTCATTTCAGATCTTCACCTCCATGGGTCTGACTTCATCCAAAATACATCAAGATGTGTCCTAAACATTCAAGAATCAATTCCTAAAAGGATTTGTGTATATATGTATAAACTTTTTTTTTATGAATTTTCATGTCAGGTCTTTTTTTTTCTACTTAATTTTTTAAAATATTTATAATAAATAGTTTTTCTGCAGATGAGTAGTATCTATCTTTACAGTTGTTTTAAGCATTCATTGAAGTTTTTTTTGGCAAAAGAAAAAAGGAGGTTACTGCAAAAACTGATTTTTCAAGAATTTTTTTTGTGTCGGGGTCGTTCGCGTCCGAGTATACACTTAAAGGGGTGTCCGAGGAGCGTACCTATCCAGGGTTAAAGGGGTTTATTTTTTAAGAACAGTGTTAACATCTCCATCACAGGAGTATAGCTGGTTTGGTCGGATGACCATTCTGTATGACATCGAAAAGTAAACTGATACAAATATCCATATTCATGTTAAAGTTATTTCAGCACTTAATGATTTATGTAAACACCACATTAATACCGGAAGATACTCAGTTCCGTTCTCACAGACAACCTTTCTCACGGACTGGGTTGGTGTTTACTCTTCATGAAAAATGTTACATTGCTGAGGTTTGGTATTCGCATCCTGCTATGATATGACTACAGCACTTCTCACACTCGCTTCTACTTCCACAGTGACCTATTAGGTCATATGTTTTAAACATGTAATATATAATTATTACATATATACTGAAAGCTAAGTACATTCTTTATTCATTCAGTTTTATGCAGTGAAGTGTTTTATGTCACGAGTCGATCGTCCATTATTGCTGGGTTGAGTTATTTGCCAATCTTCATTTTCCTTCATTAAAGGAATCTATATTCAACTTCGAATTCTCGTCTAGAATTTTTTTTTCTCTGTGCTAATTCCGTTCTCTTTCAGAAGTTCTCGGGAAATATCTTTGTCTTAATATCATTATTTTGGGGGATTTTGTTATAATCTGCAACATATCTTTATTGTATAGTGCTTATGCATTTACAAGTGGACGTTTGTATTCAAATAGATATTTTGATTGGATCGCAGGGAATCGTAGTGATAGAAAAAAAAAAGTAAAGTAAACATGACGCCTCCTGTGAATCCCGGACCGAGTAACCCCACTCCCGGACCGAGTAACCCCACTCCCGGACCGAGTAACCCCACTCCTGGTAACCCTAATCACGTTTCAACTGTAGTAAGTGCATATTCAGCTATCCTTCCTTTTCAAGGTCTGGTCAATGGGTTCTTACCTCAGAATGTTGAGTCTTGGATTTCATCAGTTGACGCTCACTTAAATGCAAAATATATCACAAATCCAATTGTACCATTACAAGAAGCTAAAAGTTTTATAGACTTTGCTAGAGGAGATGCAAGCGCATATCTTAGGGGAGTTTCTTTTCAAGAGGCAGTTACATGGGACGATTTCAAAGTTAGGCTACGTGCGACCTATGGCGGTGAAGAAGCCTTAGATGTAATTTTAACATTAAGAAATACACATAATCAATCCACTAAGACCAAGTTTAATGTTATAGAAAGAGCGGCTCTCATTAGCGATAGGCTAAATGAATATCAGGATATTTTAGGTAATTCCACATGGATTACAGGAGATAACATCGCCGTGAAAGATTTCTTACGATTAATGTATTTAACTTGCATGACAATTATGTTGCCAGAGGCTTTAGTGCGGTGTTTTGATAAAAAGTTAATGCCCGAAAGTAGAGAATTAGATGTATATAAACAGATAAAGAAACACATGTCTAAGTGTACTGATCTTTGATCCCTTGTTTAGTCAAGTTTTTGCAAAAAATTAACCTAAGCCACAACAAGTAAACGTAGTTAATAATAATCAAGTTGCAGGGATGACATGTTATAATTAAAAACGTCAAGGTCACTTGATTGCAGAATCCTAGAAACACACAGTCAATTCCCTATGGAAATAAAAAGAAAAATCCTCAGTTCAATAAGAAGCAACAGCCAAACGGCAATGCAGTTCAAAATCCAAAACAAACAAATAGTGCTTCAAATAACTCTGTTCCTGGGCCGTCTATCCATAATTCGCAAGGTCAGACGAATTTTCAGAATGTGCAAAGCAAAGCAAATACCACATAATTAACTCCAATGGGAAGAGAGTGATGTTGGGTCATTCGTATCAACACCCTTTGTATCAAATAATCCATTTAATAATTTACCGGATCATTGTGAGGCAATAGATTTTCCTATGAAACACATTGCCGAATTAAATAAATCAGCGCAGGTTCCGTAGATTTGCAACAAATTCATGCAATAATAAGCCAAGATGAGTTATGACCAACATTATATGCTGTAAATTTAGAACACCGATCCTTTACATTATTTTTTGACTCTGATAGTCCATGTAATATCATGGATTTGAGGACTCATCATTTGTTATTTTCGAACTTCCCTATAGAAAAGTCCGAAGTAAGGCTCTCGGGTATAGGAAATCATGAATTAAATGTAATAGGAGTAACTCATGTTCATTACAAGGTCGGTAAGCGCACGTTTGCCGATACCTTTATCATTGTGCAAAACATTGATATGTATCCAGCTGTAATTATAGGATATCTGTCTATGGGCTATCAAAACATTATCCTAGCCCCTGCCAAACACGGCGTGTATATCAAAGGAAAATTCTATTAGTCTTGTAATACCTTAAAATCAGTTTTGGATAAAAAGGAGACGACAAATAAAACAGTAACGTACATTGAAGAACCAATCACTTGTCTCATGAATAAAGAAATAATATACACGACCCAACAGAATTCTCGTTCACCCGTAATATCCTCTTGCACCCAATCTATCGAGCCGAAAGTAACTTCGAATATAAGAGTGCGAGTAAAGAAAACTTTGCCGGGATCTGAAATATCAATCCTTTCCGACACTTTGAAAACTAACGGATTTTCCGTCAAACAAGCTATTTATACAGTCGGCTCACAACAACAATGTAATATTGAAGTCTGTAATCATTTAAATACCACTTTAGTAATTCGCAAAAATCAACATATCTTGGATGTAAAAGTTTATAAACATCGTATTCTTACCGTCGCTGAAATCAATCACGCTCAGTCAGTTGTGGATGAATCCCTTTTGCAATCTATTAAAAATAAAATTAATAAAGACATTCAAGAAGAGGAAATTCAGAAGAAATTTTTTGGACTTTTAACTGAATATCATGATGTTTTCTCCACTACGGATGGATCCTTAGGTAAAACAGATGTAAAAGAACATCAAAGAAGGTTAAAAGACAAGTAGAATATTATCTATGTACCCTCGTATAGAATCCCTATGAAATTCCAGAATGATATAAATGATGAAGTAGGTAAAATGCTAGAAGGAGTGATTCGGAAATCGAACAGCCCTTATAATTTTCCATTAATAGTTGTACCGAAAAAAGATCGAACATGGCGTATCTGTGTAGACTTCCATCAATTAAATGAGGAAACGATTCCTGATCGATTCCCAGTGCCATATACTGATGATATTTTATCTTTGCTAGGTCAGAACAAATATTTTACCAGTTTGGACTTACTTAAAGGCTTTCACCAAATATCATTAAAAGAAAATAGTATCCCATACACTGCCTTCAGCACAGCCAGGGGACATTATGAATTTTTGCGTATGCCTTTTGGTTTACATTGTGCTCCCATAACATTTACTAGAATGATTAACATAGTGTTTGGAGACTTGCTAGGGGACATATTGCATGCCTATATGGATGACCTTGTAATCTTTTCTAATACCTTAGAAGAACATCTACGTAAACTGGAACTAGTACTACAGAGACTAAGACAGTATAACTTAAGGGTAAAGATTAGTAAGTGTGAATTCTTCGAAACAGAATTAGTCTATTTAGGTTTTACGGTGTCTAGCCAAGGTCTTAAAGTAGTCCACGATAAGGTGTCGGCTATCCGTAACTTTCCGATACCTACTAATGTTAAGGGAATACAGCAATTTCTGGGGTGTAGTGGATATTACAGGCGTTTTATACGCAATTATTCAATAATAGCCGCTCCCCTAACTGATCTTACGAAGAAGGGCGTAGATTTCATATGGTCTGAGCAGCATCAACAGGCGTTTAATACCTTAAAAGATGAACTGTGTAGTTCTCCTATCTTAAAATTTCCTAACTTCGGTAAGGAATTCTTTATTGCAACAGATGCCTCAGACCTAGGATTAGGTGAGGCATTGCTTCAGCAATATGACAAACAGTTTTTCCCGATAGCTTTTTATTCACGTAAACTGAGACCTTCCGAAAATAAATATGCAGTAATAGACAAGGAAGGACTAGCTATTGTTAATTCGCTAGTGCATTTTAAGTTCATAATATACGGTTATCCCGTCAAGGTTCTTACTGATCATAAGCCCCTAACCGACTTCTTTGAAGGCTTTAGTCACAGCCCCAAACGAACTCGGTGGTATTTGATCATCCAAGTCTTGGGTGCGAGGATCGGGTATTTACCTGGGAAAGCAAATATCATTGCTGATGCATTATCACGCAACCCTGTGTCATCTTATATGGAGCCATTAGCTAAATTAATAGATATATCAATATCCATGCCTATTGTTAAAACTGTATCTGAACAGGAAGATCTTGGCTGGAGTGCTGAACTGATACAGACTGAGCAAAGAAAAGATCAGAAATTAAAAAAATCATAAATGCTTTGAAAGGAAATCCCAAGGAAAAGGAATATATAAAGTATACACAGCAGAATTATATAATCAAGGATAATATTCTGTGTAGATCCTTGACAAGGAAAACCCGCAATACACCACAGATTACTAACGACCAGGTAGTGGTACCAATCTCACTTATACCCTAATTCCTAAATTGGTTGAATGCAAATCCATTGCATGGACACCCGGGGTTCTCCATAATGTCACAGAAAGCCAAATCATTGTTTTATTGGCATACGATGCTTACAGATATAAAAAAGCACATAGCTAATTATCCCACTTGTCAGGAAAACAAAGGGTACACGAAAACACCTGTCAGCCTAGCGGCTTATCCCGTGCCAAATCAACCCTTTGAAAGAATACATTTAGATTTATCAACAGGATTTTACGAGTCAGACAGAGGAAATAAGCACCTCTTAGTAATTATAGATGCTTTGTCTCTATATACAGAACTGAGAGCGCTTAAAACTAAAACCGCGATTGAATGCGCTAGGAAGTTTTACGAGTGTTACATTTGTAAACATGGAATTTCACACATGATAATCTCAGACTTGGGTGGAGAATTTAATAATCATTTCCTTAACTCATTGTGTGAATTCCTTAGCATAAAGAAAATCAATACTATGATCTTTCACCCGGAGTCGAATGGGCTAATGTAAAGAGCGAATAGGAAGGTTTTAAACATAATGAAAGTTACACTAGGGGGATCAAACCCCAACTGGGATATTGCAATACCTGCGGTACTAAGTACTCTGAATCATTCATATCATGTATCTATTAAAATGTCGCCGCACGAGGCATTGTATGGTACCCCAGTTAGAACGCCTTTCCATGTATTAACGCCTACAACTAATTTATCAAATCCTTTAAAGGAAGTTATAAATGCAAGCAAAAGTCGTTATGATATCCTTTGAAAGAATTTAGAAGAATCTAAATTATAATGAAAAGGAATCATGATAAAATAGCGAAGCCAACTAAAACATATACCGTGGGTGATAATGTATACATATAGGTAAATGTACGTAAAGGACTCAATTACAAACTGACACCTAAGTTTGAAGGCCCATTTAACATTTTGGAAACATTAACGGCCAATAGATTTAGAGTTCAAAACGTATCCAAACCCACTGATGAGAGAATTGTACCATTGGCTGACATAAGAAATTAAAATAAGAGAGAAGGAAGTGAGGGAAATTTTTGTATCTTTGAAACTTGTATGATATTTGTATGTTAAAATTTTTTCTTCATAATACAGGAGTAATTACATATATTTTTCTCATTGCAGGTTTCCAAACTGAAGTTTTTATTGTTAGGAGTGATATTGTTCGCTCAGACATTTTTCTCGTGTGGGAAGACCCCTAAAACTAAAAGTATAGATTTTAAATATGGCACTATAGTAGAGAACCGAAGACGTTTTTTATTACAGCAAGCAATGCAATTATAGAAGTAAACATGCAAGCTATTTTTCTCCCAGAGAATGACGTCACTAGCTTAAAGAGCGACATTTCAAGGTTTGCTGCTTCGTTAAATGAGATGCATAAACGACATTTTCCATTTAATGCAGAGAGTTCGCTTGCACCGACACTAAGCGTATCAGAAATGCTATCACACGACTTGCAAAATAAGACTTACGAGGCAGAATCTTTAGCTTGTGACCTTCTGATGTGGACAGTAAGACAAAATAACCTTGAAAGACGTAACCCGTTTATTTTTGCTGCACTAAACATCTTTGGATCTGTTGCAATTTTAGGGTTAGGGATTTCAAATCGTCTTAAAATCAGTAATCAAATAAGAAAATTGAGTTTTTAGAACATGGAAACGAACTTGTTTTATCAGAACTAAAGAATCAGTCAACATCACTTAATCAAATAATGAGTTTGGTGAACGAACATTCTTGTAAAATCAGTCAGATTATGGAAGTACAAGACTTGCTGGCAACATTAACGTATTATAATTCAAAAATAGATCATGTCCATACTAAAATTGCACATTTCATTGAGAAATCAAAAGACTATGTGGAAGCTATTACGTTAGAAACTAAAGGTGTTTTATCACCACATCTGTTGCCAATAAAAGACTTATCGTTAATTTTGGAGAACGGACGGGAAAAAATAGGTTATATTCCTTTGTTAGACGCCCATAGGTTAGAATTTTATTATAGCATAATTACAGTAAGCGTTGAAAATTACAGGATCATGACAACAGTTCCCTTTGATTCTTCTGATGCCTGGCAATCTACAAGATATCACCACTTCCGACTTTCATGACAAATAACTCAAGCCCGGTAATATCCAGTTTGACAGGACACGTATTGATTTCCCCTGATAAGGAAACATATACGGTCATTAAAGACTTAGATAAATTAACTCACTGTTCAGAAGCAATGAATGATAAAGTATGTATACCTGACTCCTTTGAATTCCATAAAATATCAATGGATTCATGCGAGTTAGGTATAGTGCTAAACGGTGCTCTATCCCAAAGATATGAAAATTGTCTGAAAAAACTTTATCCTTTTGACGATATTACGTTCAATTGCAGATTGAACAACGGCTCGTGGAATTGATACGACAAGGCCAGCTTCAATATATCATGCCCGGACAGATCCACATCCCATTCCCAGGTCTTCGTAGCAGCTGACGGTTGCAACGGTTCGTCCCCGAATTACACGGTCCAAGGAATTAACACTATCATCAGGGAAAGGACCTACTTCGCGAATTTCACGTGGACCACTACAATTCCATCTTTACCTCTCCCATACTACGCACGAGTGGCTAATCGGTTGATGAAATTAACCGAGATGGACCCCCCATCACCGACTTATGCAGAGGGCAATTTTCGTTTCTACGTGTTGCTGGCATCAATCAGCGTTATGATGATTATTTTTATCGCTGTTGACATCTTTGCTTGGCGTAGGTTAAGTCAAAAACAGGTGGAGCTCAAGAGGAACGTTTTGCCATGTCCAGACAACACGTCAAGTGTTTTGAAAGCATTTACATTTAGAGCCGTTTGAAATTGGCCATTTCATTGACTCGGGGGGGGGGGGATAAAATTGTCTGGAATAGTGAAGTGTATGAAAAGAGGTCAGTACGCTAGTAATATGTAGTTGAAGAGACTCTAGGACATTTGCATTTTATAAACATTTTAAAAGTATATTTTGGGCACCTAGTAAAATATATAAGCCCTATATGTTGAAAAAAAAAGTATCTTTTGGGCATCTAATGAAATATATAAGCCCTATATATATATATATATATATATATATATATATATATATATATATATATATATATATATATATATATATATATATATATATATATATATATATATATATATGAAACCGTGGTGCATGTACGTACCAGGAATTTTTTTGCTGGTAGCGGTCAGGTTCCAATTTCTTTTATGGGCTCTCGTGACATGGTTGGTTTCGACCTGGCCTTTCATTAGAAGGGGCTAGCGTTCGTTCCCAGGTATGAGGTAGAAATTTATTTCTATTTGAACACGATGTTGTGTTGATATTGATCCATATTGACTCATTAGGGGTAATTTGAATGAATTACTACCAATTGTGTCACGTGGTGGCCCGGGAAATTGGGTAAAACTCGCTGGTAAGAGACTGATGTCTCGCCAGGTAAATCCTCGGACAGCTGGTAGCGGTCAGGTTCCAATTTCTTTTATGGGCTCTCGTGACATGGTTGGTTTCGACCTGGCCTTTCATTATAAGGGGCTAGCGTTCGATCCTAGGTATGAGGTAGAAATTTATTTCTATTTGAACAAGATGTTGTGTTGATATTAATCCATATTGACTCATTAGGGGTAATTTGAATGAATTACTACCAATTGTGTCACGTGGTGGCCCGGGAAATTGGGTAAAACTCGCTGGTAAGAGACTGATGTCTCGCCAGGTAAATCCTCGGACAGCTGGTAGCGGTCGGGTTCCAATTTCTTTTATGGGCTCTCGTGACATGGTTGGTTTCGACCTGGCCTTTCATTAGAAGGGCATAGCGTTCGATCCCAGGTATGAGGTAGAAATTTATTTCTATTTGAACACGATGTTGTGTTGATATTAATCCATATTGACTCATTAGGGGTAATTTGAATGAATTACTACCAATTGTGTCATGTGGTGGCCCGGGAAATTGGGTAAAACTCGCTGGTAAGAGACTGATGTCTCGCCAGGTAAATCCTCGGACAGCTGGTAGCGGTCAGGTTCCAATTTCTTTTATGGGCTCTCGTGACATGGTTGGTTTCGACCTGGCCTTTCATTAGAAGGGGCTAGCGTTCGATCCCAGGTATGAGGTAGAAATTTATTTCTATTTGAACACGATGTTGTGTTGATATTAATCCATATTGACTCATTAGGGGTAATTTGAATGAATTACTACCAATTGTGTCACGTGGTGGCCCGGGAAATTGGGTAAAACTCGCTGGTAAGAGACTGATGTCTCGCCAGGTAAATCCTCGGACAGTTGGTAGCGGTCAGGTTCCAATTTCTTTTATGGGCTCTCGTGACATGGTTGGTTTCGACCTGGCCTTTCATTAGAAGGGGCTAGCGTTCGATCCCAGGTATGAGGTATATATATATATACATATATATATATATATATATATATATATATATATATATATATATATATATATATATATATATATATATATATATATATATATATATATATATATATATATATATATATATATATATATATATATATATATATATATATATATATATATATATATATATATATATATATATATATATATATATATATATATATATATATCGTGACAGGAAAATTCCACCCATGAAAATTCCACCCACGAAAATTCCACCCAGAGAATCTCACCCGAAGAAAATTCTACCCAGAGAAAGTTCCACCCAGAGAAAATTCCTCCCAGAGAAAATTCCACCCAAAGAAAATCCCACCCAGAGAAAATTCCACCCAAGTAAAAAAAAATTTAAAACAAAGTATCCAAAGACGAAATAAGAGTTCTTAACAAGCAAACAATAATTTGAAATTACCAAGAATGGTTGTTTTTAAGTAAACTATTTAAAACGAAGTAGGCTATCTAAGAAATAATGAATTATCAAAATAAGAATTCTTGACAACTGGGCCTTTAAAATCATCTCCACAGCTGTGGACTCATCTCTTCAGAGTGCATATCATTGTTCGGTATACATTTCTCCACCGTGTCTTTTAACTGTTGTTTGTTTCATTTTGTTCAATCTTGCCGGCAAAAGTTATGTGAGATTGGCTTAAAAACTCAGTATAATAATGACCCAAAGTTTGGCTTGTACCAAGGAAGAGGAAT
>NW_027171659.1:90000-110000 GCF_036898095.1 Palaemon carinicauda
ATATATATATATATATATATATATATATATATATATATATATATATATATATATATATATATATATATATATATATATATATATATATACAGTATGTATTTATGTATATATTATATATATGTATATGTATATAATGTATATATATATATATAAATATTATATATGTATATATATATGTGTATATACATATACATTATATATACATATATATATATATATATATATATATATATATATATATATATATATATATATATATATATATATATATATATATATATATATATATATATATATATATATATATATATATATATATATATATATATATATGTATATATATATATAATTAATGGCATTTTCGCTTCTAGAAAGCTTGATGTTTAGCAAAAAGGCGAAGGAAAGCAGATACTTCAGCATTTGGACAGTTTATTGGCTAAGCTTTCGGGAACAACATTTCCCATCATCGGAGCTAAAAAAGTGAATGTAAAACACAGGTCAATAGACATTACGTTAGTCAATGAAATTCTGTTAAAAAGGCAAGAATTATAATAAATACGTCGAAATACTTAAAAAATGAAGTGGATGAAATATACTAAAAAATTATAAATCAAACCATATAAATAAAATTAAAAATTAAAACGTTAAAACATTAAATGAATGATATAGTAAAAGAGCAATATCAAAATCAGAACAAATACACAGAAAACTTTAAAGAAGAATTCACAAAACATCATAGATATGGGAATCAAAATAATAATACACAGAAATAACCTGGAATAAAAGAAAAAAAAAAACAGACAAAATAAAATAAACTCTGGATAAGAAAGAAACACACCTAGTATGGAAAAATATCCAAGACTGAGACATGGAAGGACGGGGAGGTTTAGACATTAGAGCAGTGTTACTCAACCAGGGGGGCATGCCCCCCTAGGGGGGCGCAAGATGATTCAAAGGGGGGCGTGAGCCTCAGGAGAATAATGCAGCTATAAATACACAGAAAACTTTAAAGAATTCACAAAACATCATAGATATGGGAATCAAAATAATAATACACAGAAATAACCTGGAATAAAAGAAAAAAAAAACAGACAAAATAAAATAAACTCTGGATAAGAAAGAAACACACCTAGTATGGAAAAAAATCCAAGACTGAGACATGGAAGGACGGGGAGGTTTAGACATTAGACTCGTTAGAGCATGTAAGTAATGGTTTGAAGATTAAGTGGGGAAAGTCGTTAGGCAATATGTAAAGGAACAGAGGTTGTTGAGTGATTGAGAGTAGGGGATAGCTGTTTAATGAAAAGAAATTCTAGGGTAGGTAGAGAATAGCTATTGGGGCATTGGGCTAGAATTTTGAAATTAGAATAGTTAATTAATTGCTTGCATTCTTGAGCGTGATTACGTATGGAAGAAAATTCATTTTTATTTAAAATACAACCTGTACGGTGACTGACTCCTCTATGAGAGTCAATGCGGATCCTCAAGAGACGGTTGGAACAACCAATATAGGTTCCTAAATTACATTTAGGACAATTGTATAAATAAACAATTGAGGACCGCATCAAATCTGGTAGAGCGTCTTTGAATGTGAACATGCTGCCTATGGATAGTGGATTTTTTAATACAAACTTAAATTAACATATGGATACAAATTAGAAAGATCTTTCCTAAGTTTACATTTAACATTTTTATAGTTATAAATAAATGGTAGAGACACATACATTTGCTTTTTTGGTACGTTTAGTACGGTGGCTTTCGGAGTAAAAACGTTATCTAAAAACTGTTTTGTAAATTTATCAAATACGTCACAAGGATAACAGTTCCTAATAAAATACGATTTTAAAAATTTTATTTCCTCGTGGAATCTACCCCAATCTGAAGAAAGATTAAAAGCTCTATAAATTAATGTTTTACATGAGTTTACTTTAAATGAAATCGGACAGTGACTAAAAAAGTTTAACCCAAGTCCTGTAAAAGTGTTTCTAAAAATGCCAGTACTAAATGCACCATTACAACGTGAAATCTTAATATCTAAAAAGGAAAGTTGATCATTATGTTTGGAGTCCAAAGTGAACTTAATATTTGAATGAAATGAGTTTATGTACTCTAAAAACAAAGTGGCATGGTGTCTATCTCTAAAAAAAACAAATGTATCATCGACATAACGTCTATAAAATAGGGGTTTAAAGGACACAGTATTTATGATTTTTTTAGTATATTTCATCCACTTAATTTTTTAAGTATTTCGATGTATTTATTATAATACTTGCCTTTTTAACAGAATTTCATTGACTAACGTAATGTCTATTGACCTGTGTTTTACATTCACTTTTTTAGCTCCGATGATGGGAAATGTTGTTCCCGAAAGCTTAGCCAATAAACTGTCCAAATGCTGAAGTATCTGCTTTCCTTCGCCTTTCTGCTATATATATATATATATATATATATATATATATATATATATATATATATATATATATATATATATATATATATATATATATATATATATATATATATATATATATATATATATATATGTATAAATATATATATGTATATTATATATATATATATATATATATATATATATATATATATATATATATATATATATATATATATATATACATAATTATACATATATATATATATATATATATATATATATATATATATATATATATATATATATATATATATATATATATATATTTATATATGTATAAATATATATATATATATATATATATATATATATATATATATATATATATATATATATATATATATATATATATATACATATATATATATATATATATATATATATATATATATATATATATATATATATATATATATATATATATATATATATATATATATATATATATATATATATATATATATATATATATATATATATATATATATATATATATATATATATATATATATATATATATATATATATATATATATATATATATATATATATATATATATATATATATATATATATATATATATATATATGTATGTATATATATATATATATATATATATATATATATATATATATATATATATATATATATATATATATATATATATATATATATATATATATATATATATACATACATACTGTATATTTAATTATCAAACTCCATTCGCGAGTTTGTAAAGAAGGTTTAATTTTGTATGTAAGTGGAAAAGAAATAAATTAATGTATTGATAAGAAGCAGAGTGGAAAGTGTTGCAGTTTTACCATTAATAAATAAATTACTAGATAAAATACACTAGCACATTGTTGGTAAATTATATAAATATACTAATACACTTAGTAAATATATTGAAAAACATAAAGGAAGTATGATTTTACCATGATGCAATTCTAATATTACCTAAACATTACCTGACAAAGTATATTAGTACATTGTTGTTAAATGAAATAGATATACTAAAACACTAAGTAAATATATTAAAAACCCTAAAGAAATGAAGATTTTAATACATTACCTGGCAAAGTATGTTAGTACATTGTTTTAAAATGATATAAATATACCAATAAACAAAGTAAAAAAAATGAAAAAAATCCATGAAGTAATATTATTACGTATTGCAGTTCTATCATTCCTTAATACATTGCCTGACAAGATATATCATTACATTATTTTAAAACTATATAAATATACCAATACACTAAGTAGACATATTGAAAACATAAAAGAAGGCAGAGTAAAAACCGTCGCAGTTCTAATATTACTTAAATCATTACCTGACAAAGTATAATGATACATTGCTGGTAAACGATATAAATGTACTAATACATTAAGTGAATATATTAAAAAGCCATTTAAGAAGGGAGACTAAAAACTGTCCCAGTTCTATTATTACTTAATATATTGGCTGATAAAGTATTATAGTACATTGCTGGTAAACGATATGAATATACCAATATACAAAGTAAATATATTAAGAGAACATATAAGAATGGAGAGTAAACACCGTTGCAGTTCTAACATTACTTAATAAATTGCCTGAAAAAGTATAATAGTACATTGCTGGTAAACGATATGAATACACCAACACACCAAGTAAATATATGAAATATATATATATATATATATATATATATATATATATATATATATATATATATATATATATATATATATATATATATACATATATATATATATATATATATATATATATATATATATATATATATATATATATATATATATATATATATATATGTATATATAAGAAGGTAGAGTAAACACCGTCGCAGTTCTAATATTACTTAATATATAACTTGATAAAGTATAACAGTACATTACTGGTAAACGATTTGAATACACCAATATCCTTAAAAGAACAGAACAAATACAATTGCAAACGAGATACACCAAGCAAACTGTGTAATACACCACGAAACACAGGAATCATTGATCATGTGTTTCGCCTCACACTATAGCAGTGATGTGTCCCTTTTAGATGAAACGTTTGAGATGAAACGCTCCGCCGCTGTCGTTCTGAAATGAAATGTTTTCGAATGACTGGTTATCAAAGCTGTCAAATGTAGTCCCTTGATGCCAACTCCTCTCTCTCTCTCTCTCTCTCTCTCTCTCTCTCTCTCTCTCTCTCTCTCTCTCTCTCTCTCTGAATATGCTGATTGATGCATTGGGAAAAAGAATGCCAAAATGGTGTAATACATGTAAGATATGGTATTCCATTAATAATCCTCAACAATTGATTAGAAAATGTGATGCCTGCCATGTTCCAACACACCCTACATGTGCTGAAATACACCAAAAAATAAGAAAAAGAGACACAAAGGTATTCTGCTCAACATGCTTAGTCTGGATAGAAAATATAATTAAGTCGAGACTAAATCTGCAAATAGTTGAAGAAGAAGAAGAAGAAGAAGAAGAAGAAGAAGAAGAAGAAGAAGAAGAAGAAGAAGAAAAATGAACAGGATATGTGTAAGGATGCAGAGGAAATCCTTGATATAACTTATGATGCCATCCAACAACATACTTATGAAGAAATAAATTATCAGATGGAAACAAATAATAGACCCAAGAGACTCTACCCGGACCTACATACTTTTAGGGAAGAGCAAGAACAAGAAAAAAAAAAAAAAGATATAGTCTGTAATATGCTGAAAAGAGGGAATTGCAGATTTGGCGAAAGATGCTACTACAAGCATCCAAAGATATGCCATAATTATGAAATATATGGTAAATGTGCATATTTAGACGGATATGGAGACAAATGCAGAGATCTCCACCCAAAAATATGCGAAAACCAAAAAGAAGGAAAAGGATGCAGTTTCAACAAAAAATGTCGATATATGCATCCTGCAACCATGAATGAGAGTAAGAAAACTCAGCAAACTGAAAAGAAAAATGAGAGCAAAATTGAAACAAAAAAAGAAACAAAAAAGCAGGCCGCGTATATACCGCGCTATGCACCAAAAACCCCGAGATATGAGGCCTTTCAACCCAAATCTGCACATATAGAGCCCAACTACAAAGAATGCATCTATAATGCCAGGGGTTAGTGCAGATATGGGGATAATTGCAGGTATACACACAAAAATAAATATGAAGGCGATAGAACAAATATAATAGAAAATTTGGATTTTTTAATGAAGAATTCCGGGAAATGAAGAAAAGAACATCATATCAGAACAGGTAGGAAGCATGGGAGAATCCTTATTATTACCAATATTAAATAATGGGGATGAAACACAAACCATAACAGTGATGAATGCACAGGGTTTAGTCACGAGTAACTCTAAAAGGAAAATAGAGTTCTTAGTTTAACCCTGGATAGGTACGCTCCTCGGACACCCCTTTAAGTGTATACTCGGACGCGAACGACCCCGACGCCAAAAAAAATTCTTGAAAACTCAGTTTTTGCAGTAACCTCCTTTTTTCTTTTGCCCAAAAAAACTTCAATGAATGCTTAAAACAACTGTAAAGATAAATACTACTCATCTGCAGAAAAACTATTTATTATAAATATTTTAAAAAACTAAGTAGAAAAAAAAAGACCTGACATAAAAATTCATAAAAAAAAAGTTTATACATATATACACAAATCCTTTTAGGAATTGATTCTTGAATGTTTAGGACACATCTTGATGTATTTTGGATGAAGTCAGACCCATGGAGGTGAAGATCTGAAATGAGAAAAAAAGAGTAACTTTTTTTGGCCAAAAAAATTTGTCCAAATTTCATGAATTTTTTTGGGTACCCAAATGAAATAGGAAGTGGCTATTTTTTTTAGGGAATAAACATATGTTATCCTAAAATAGAAATATGTAAAAAAATCTTCATTATTTTGTAAATTACATTTATATCAGGGGCCATATCTAAAGGTAATTTTTTGAGTACTTAGAAATTTCGTAAAAAAATACATATATTTAATATATAATATGATATTTATGCAGGTAAAAATATACCAAAATATCACAAATTCTATAGGGAACAAGAATATATATAGATAGGGCAGCTTACGCTTCGGATATGTCCACAAAATGGCCGCCAACCACACTGACTCAGACTCCCTAATCTGCCACTTGAAATGTAGGAAGGGTATGTCAATTTCAAGGTGTTATTTACTAATCTAATTATTATTGGATATGCATAAAAATTGTATGGTGGGTTGCTGGATAATTGTCGATTATTTTACGACTATAAAATTGAAATTCTGACCCAAAAAAATTTTTTTGAAGGGAAATAAAATCGAAAAAAAAAAAATGTAAAACAATATAATATTTTAGCTAAAAAAATTTGATGATATTCAATCAAAAAAAAAGTAAACAAAATTTTCCGACTAATAAACATCTAGAGGAATCATTACTCTGTGATAGTTCCTTAGTACGTAGTAATTTTGAAAGAATTGGGAAAAAACGAAAAAATGGGAATCACCGGAAAATCGAACACATACCTATATATACGCCATATCTGGCTAAAAAAAAGATAGGCATGAGTAGCCAGATCATCTAGAAACACTTTCCAACACTATAAAAATATAATTTTTGCGACACTACTTGCCAATTCCTTACGGTAACATGACTAAGCGAAAAAATGCAAAACAAATAAAAAGGGGCACTCGCGGAAAAATGGCTAACATTCTAATATACGGCATTTCAGAAAAAAAAAATTCAGCCACGTGCTAGGCAAACCATCAAAGCACATTTTCCGACAAATAAACATCTAAATGAATCATTACTCTGTGATAGTTCCTTAGTACGTAGTAATTTTGAAAGAAATGGGAAAAAACGAAAAAATGGCAATCACAGGAAAATCGAACACATACCTATATATACGCCATATCTGGCTAAAAAAAAAAAAAGATAGGCATGGGTAGCCAGATCATCTAGAAACACTTTCCAACACTATAAAATTATAAGTTTTGCGACACTACTTGCCAATTCCTTACGGTAACATGACTAAGCAAAAAAATGCAAAACAAATAAAAAGGGGCACTCGTGGAAAAATGGCCATTCTAATATACGGCATTTCAGAAAAAAAAAAATTTCAGCCACGTGCTAGGCAAACCATCAAGGCACATTTTCCGACAAATAAACATATAAATGAATCATTACTCTGTGATAGTTCCTTAATACGTAGTAATTTTGAAAGAAATGGGAAAAAACGAAAAAATGGCAATCACAGGAAAATTGAACACATACTTATATATACGCCATATCTGGCTAAAAAAAAAATAGGCATGGGTAGCCAGATCATCTAGAAACACTTTCCAACACTATAAAAATATAAGTTTTGCGACACTACTTGCCAATTCCTTACGGTAACATGACTAAGCAAAAAAATGCAAAACAAATAAAAAGGGGCACTCGCGGAAAAATGCCCAACATTCTAATATACGGCATCTCAGATAAAAAAAAAGGACATGCACGTGTTAGCCCAACCATCAAGGCACACTTACTAACACATAAACATGAAAAAAAAAATCAATAATATACGGCAATTCCTTACTACGTAGTAAATTTTTACAAATATTGAAAAAAAACAGAAATTGGCAACCGCAGTTAAATACCCAATATACCAATAACTACGTCGTATCTGACAAAAACAAAATCACGCATGGGTAGCCAGATCATCTAGACATACTTTCCAACACTAAAAAAGCAAAAGTTTTACGACACTATTTCGCAATATCTTACGGAAAAATGACTTGGCAAAAAAATGAAAAAAAATAAAAAAGGGGTACTCGCGGTAAAATGCCCGACATTCTAATATACGGCATCTCAGATAAAAAAAAAGACATGCACGTGTTAGCCCAACCATCAAGGCACACTTTCTAACACATAAACATGGAAAAAAAATGAATAATATACGGCAATTCCTTACTACGTAGTAATTTTTACAAATATTGAAAAAAAACAGAAATTGGTAACCGCAGTTAAATACCCAATATACCAATAACTACGTCGTATCTGACAAAAACAAAGTCATGCATGGGTAGCCAGATCATCAAGACACACTTTCCAACACTAAACAAGCAAAAGTTTTACGACACTATTTGGCAATATCTTACGGAAAAATGACTTGGCAAAAAAATGAAAAAAAATGAAAAAGGGGCACTCGCGGTAAAATGGTCCTCGTGGTGATGAACGACATTTTAACTAAAAAAAAAATCCTGCACATGGTAGCCAAACAATCCACCAAGACTTTCCACAACTGATAACCTATACAAGTTGCACCATTCTACGACAATTTCATAATACGTAATAACTTTGATAATTATGCAAACTACCTTAGAAGGGTAAACTCGGTCGCGCTCGACCCCGACGCGTCTCAGAAATCGGGGAAGGAGTACAGCTACAGCAATGCACATCTGGACACTACTAGAGCGTGTAGGGGAGACACCTCCTGCAGGTCGATCACCCACAAATTCAGTCACGGGGGTGAGTCACGTGAGAAAAACCTGTTTTTTTTTTACGCTCGGGGTCGCGAACGACCCATCGTACCTATCCAGGGTTAACTAACCCAAATTGAAAAAATAGATATATTAAATATAAGTGAAACATGCTATTCCCAAGAGACTGGCAGTGATGACCAGATAAAAGGTTTCCAAACTTATAGATCAGACAGAACAAATAGGAATCAAGGGGGAGCCGCAATAAATGGAAGAGACACAAATCAAGGAAAAGTTTGTGAAAAATACAGCAACACAGAATGTAAATTGATTGCGGTAGAATTTGAATTTGAAAAACTAGTGAATATTGTAGTTTACAGACCCCCAAATACTAAGGAGTTTGACATAATAATAGAAAAAATAGATGATATATGTAGAAACCATAAAGACTGGAATATACTCCTATCTGGAGATTTTAACTTTCCTTTCGTGGATTGGAATGGAACGGATAGAAGAAAGTGGTTGTATGTATACATATAAAAAAGAGAGTAGTAGTAGCGCAGAAGATAAGAGGCAATTTGAAAAGCTTCAAGATATGCTATTAGAACATAATATGCAACAAATAAACCACATTCCAACAGGAAAGGAAAAGTCCTAGATATAGTAT
Organism: Palaemon carinicauda; assembly: GCF_036898095.1. NCBI lineage: Eukaryota > Metazoa > Arthropoda > Malacostraca > Decapoda > Palaemonidae > Palaemon > Palaemon carinicauda. Next base: position 99,581 of record NW_027171659.1, read on the forward strand.
ATGTGAATGGGGTGAAATATGTTAAAGAAATAATAGTGTATAACACGGAAATTTCAGACCACAATGTCATAGAATTAATAGTCCATTACAAAGCAAGTGATCGCAGAATTAATCAAAGCACAAAACCTTGGGAAGGATATGGAAAATATAATTTTTATAGTAAGAATATAAAATGGTCAGAAATAAATGAAGAACTGAACAAAGAATGGAAAAATGTATTTGTAAGTGATAATATACTGGTGAATACGGACATACTGTACAAAATACTGGAGAAAATTGTCAAAAAATATGTACCAAAAAAAAAACAATAAACAAAAGACATGCATACCAAGAGACAGAAGGATCTTATTTCAGAAAATTAGAAAGTGGAAGAAAACTCTTGCAAAAGAAAAAAATGCGTGGAAAATGATGGAAATAAAATGTAAGATAGAAAATGCAGAACAATAGATTATACAATCGAAAGAAAATTAAAAAAGGGACTTAGAAGAAAGGACACTTCAAAATATAAACAAAAACCCAAAGTACTTTACTCCAATGCAAAAAAAGATTAATAAAGGGATATTAGAAATAGGCCCTCTAAGAATTGAAGGATGGCTAACGAATGAAAAAAAGGAAATATGCAATATATTAGCAGAAAATTATAAGAGTGAGTTCCCGCCAAGAATTGCGAATGAGAATAATGAAACAGAAATGAGAGAAGAAAATGTTGAATATCTAACGGATATAGATATTAATGAAGCAGATATTGTCAAGGCTATAAACGAAATTAAAAATGGATCAGCAGCTGGACCAGATGGAGCTCCAGTGATTTTGTAAAAAAAAACTGCAAACACTATCGCGAAGTGTAGATATGAGCGAAATATATGTTAAAAATAATTTAGCTTATATAACCCTTATCTTCAAAAGTGGATCAAGACTAGAGGCAAGCAATTATAGACCTGTTAGTCTAACATCACATATTATGAAAGTGTATGAGAGGGTAAAAAAAAGAAAATAATGAATCATTTGGTTAAAAATAATTTGTTTAATATAGGTCAACACGGTTTTGTGCCCGGAAACAGTACACAACCCCAACTGATAACACACTATGAAAACATATACAAAAATATGTTAAATGAAAAAGACACAGATGTGATCTATCTAGATTTTGCAAAAGCCTTTGACAAGGTAGACCATAATATATTAGAGAAAAAAATGAGAAAGCATAATATTGTGGGAAAGATAGGAAAATGGGTAAAAGAATTCTTGCAAAACAGAAAACAGATAGTGGTTTCAAATGACGAAGAAATCAGATGAAGCTCAGGTAATATCTGGCGTGCCACAAGGTACGGTATTAGGTACACTGCTGTTTGTTATTAAGATCTCAGACATAGACTGTGATGTTGAGAACTCTGTAGTGAGAAGTTTCGCCGATGACACAGGAATAAGTAGAGAAATGACTTGTGATGAAGATAGGAACTCACTACAAAGAGATCTAAACAATATATATATATGTATGGGCGGAGATAAATAGAATGGTATTTAACTTTGATAAATTCGAATCAATAAATTATGGAAACAGAGAAGGAATGGTATATGCATATAAGGGACCTAATAACGAGACAATCACAAACAAGGAAGCGATTAAAGACCTTGGTGTAATGTTGAATAGGAATATGTTATGCAACGACCAAATAGCTACACCGTTGGCTAAATGTAAAGCAAATATGGGAATGTTATTCAAACACTTTAAAACAAAAGAAGCTGAACACATGATTATGCTTTATAAAACTTATGTACGTAGTACACTTGAGTACTGCAATGTGATATGGTACCCATATTACCAAAAGGATATTGCACAAATAGAGAGTGTACAAAGGTCCTATACTGCTACAATAGAAGAAGTTAAGGACCTTGACTACTGGGAAAGACTGCAATTTTTAAAACTATACAGTCTAGAAAGGAGAAGAGAACGCTACATGATAATACAAGCATGGAAGCAAATAGAAAGAATTACTGCAAATATCATGGAGCTAAAAATATCAGAAACAGCAAGCCGAGGTAGATTAATAGTGCCAAAAAATATACCAGGTAAACTAAGGAAGGCGCACAGGACATTAATCCAGTACGCACCAGCATCGATAATACAGTGACTATTTAATGTGCTGCCAGCTCATCTAAGAAACATATCAGGAGTGAGCGTAGATGTATTTAAAGATAAGCTCGATAAATACCTAAGATGCATCCCAGACCATGCAAGACTAGAAGATGCAAAATACACCGGAAGATGTATTAGCAACTCTCTGGTGGATATACGAGGTGCCTCACACTGAGGGACCTGGGGGAACCCAAACATAAAATAATGCAATAAGGTAAGGTAAGTCTCTCTCTCTCTCTCTCTCTCTCTCTCTCTCTCTCTCTCTTGACAATTATCCTTTAATGCCAAGACTTGTATCTCTCTCTCTCTCTCTCTCTCTCTCTCTCTCTCTCTCTCTCTCTCTCTCTCTCTCTCTCTCTCTCTCTCTGTTGATAATTTCCATTTAATGGCAAGATCTATATTTTATATAACTTTTATTTTCAATGACAAGGCAAATACCTCCATCAACGGACTGCTCAATGAAAACTAATGAAGGAAAGGTCGTTAGGTATACAAGAAGCTTTAAGCTGGCCCATTAATGAACAACGGGCAGTTGGAATCTGGTAAACGAGAGACAGAGTCTCAAAGAATGAGTACAACAACCGTGAAGAGGAAATGATCTGTTGTTTTGCTGTGGTAACCATTTTTACGTCGTATACTTGGTCTCTTCGATGTATATATATATATATATATTTTTGGGCTCAAGCCATGTCGTCCTGATGGAAGTTCCTATAGGGTAGCTTCCTAGGGTATATTACAACTACGGCGATATTCCCAGAGAATTTACCTTAAGGTACCAGAATTCTAACTCCTGGAGCGAGTATCCCTCGTGAAAGGGATATCGCGACATATCAGAGGACGTATTCTAGACACGTCACATGGCAATCTACGACCTGAACAGAGATTCGTCTCGTAGGAGGGAGATTGACGAGATACGAATTCGGGAAAGAAAAAGGGGAGCCGCTCCCAAGGCTTCCCTATCCCCCGATTCGTATGCGTGCCTGGCGCCAATCCTGGCGCCATCTGTATTCCTTTTTGCGTAGCTTAACAACTCGGTGTTTTTTCCTGTTTTTCTCGCAAATCTTGGATTTATTCAGCTTTTCATGGCTTCTTCGTCTTCGTTGGCCTCGGATAAGTTGAGTATAGTGTCTGTTATGTATAAATGTAGGCTCTTGGTAAAATTTTGAGTGATTAATAGGATTAATCTTTGATACAAGAGCCGTAGCCTACCAGAGGTGTCCTGGACACTGTCACTCGCTAGGTATAAATTAGTTAGTCAGAGTGACATTCCTGGTTGTTTTGCTTAATAAAATTTAGCTATTTAGCTTTACATAGGATTTCCTTTCGTGCTTAGTATTTTTGGCGAAGTATTCGCCATTCTGGCCTACGCTAGGCCATGTAGCCTAGTCGTTTGGTCCTAGTACTTAATGCATGATTTTGGTTTTTCCGAGTGTAATTAAAATTTTATTGAAGCTTTAGGCTATATTTTATACATTTTAGACTGTGTGGAATATTTCCAAGATTGTATACGTGAGAGTTTCGGTGAATGAGGTAATCGATTCTCTTGGTGCCTAGGCTAATTGCTTATGGAGCCTTAGTATACTTTATTATACTCCCCGGTTGCTTTCTTTTCTTCGGAGAAGGTATGCAATCCCTTTCCCTCTGTTTAAGCCTTGGGCTTATCCCTGAGTGGTTTTTTCCGAATTTATTTTCGATAAAACTATACTAGGGTGTTACTGTACCTTCCTGTTCCAGAAGAGTCTGGTTCAAAGAGGGACAGAACAACAGAGTTTTTAGTCTGAGTCCGTGTTGTTTGGCTTGGGGCAGAGTCTCCCTCGCTGACCTAACACTTACAAAGGGAGCTGAGCTCCCTTAGGTCACTATCGAAGGTTTCTGTAGTTATGATTCCTTCTTGTGTGATCGACCAGACTAAGTCCTGTTGCTGTTCTCGGGGAGGATAAATCTTCCCTTGGGAGTAGCAACGCCTTCCTTGCTTTGGTGCTCTGGAAGCTGGCAGGTATTATACTACTGCGCTGGCCCTTTCCCTTAGATCTCCCTTAGGCTAAGACAAAGTTCTTGGCTGCGGGTGATCTGTCACTAAAGCAAGGTTGGCAGGACCCTCTTGTCCCTTCCCCCTCTATCTCCGTAATGGCCTAGCCATTACTGTACTGTACCTTGCCGGCCGGCAGAGCTGGCCGGCAGGGGTATTACTGTACCGTATGTCATTCTACTTCTGGACCTAGTATAGGTTGGGATATGGATTGACTAAGCCCATTGCCGGCCGGCAGAGATGCTGGACGGCAAGGGTCTTATGTTTTCGAGTGCTGCCCGGACCTCTCTTGGTCCCTCATCCATGCCTGCCGGCTGAGCCGGACGGCATTGGTCAAGGAAGCCTGAATTAAGTTTCTCCCCTTCCTTATATGCACTCTTTCGGTTGCCGGGCTTGGGGGGTTGTGTACACTCTTATCCCGGCATCCATTCTATTTTCTTCTAGTGCTGTACCTGTCCCGGCTGCCGGCCTATGAGGCCGGCTGCCGGCCTATGAGGCCGGCAGCCGGGCAGGTGTAGTCTTCTGGTTCTTTTGCTGCCGGCTGGCATCGGTCTTGTACCTTTGCCGGCCGGCTTATGTCAGTCCTTGTCTGCCGGTCACCAAGAGTGTGGCCGGCAGCTGGGTACTACCTTGTGTAGTTGCTGGCCGGCAATCATTGCCGGCCAACACTGGCTGTTGCTGGCCGGCAGCTGCTGCCGCCGGCACAGGCATGTGAACCAGAGGGCTGCCGCCCTATAGCTGTTAAGTAGTATACTTTAAAGCTAATTGTGGTGTGTGCCGGCCGGCAAAGGCAGGCCGGCACACATCCTCCTATACTGTACTAGTATTCTTCTGTATAGCATATACAGTAAGAAGAAAACTATAGTAAAAGTTTAGGTACAGCACTGTATCTTCTAACACTATTGTGTTTTCTTACACAGCCCTTTGCTGTTGCCCTCAGACAGGAAGCAGAGTTCTTCCCCGTCTATTATCCAGGATTTTTAAAATCATTGCCTAGGTGTGAGCTCCACCTGTTTCCTCTGGAAACCTTGCATTGGTTACTCTAGTAGAGATAAACCATTTTGATTTTATTATCTGGAAGGCTGCAACAATGGGTTGTGAGGGAAACACAAGTGTGTGTCTTTCATTTATGAATTGTTATGCTATACTATGCATATCCAGTGATACATAGTTCACTTGATACTCATGGAAATTTCTTCTCTTTACAGAAGGACACTCCGAAGTCGGGAAGTGCTTTCTGCAATGTCAGCAGCAAGAACCTCTGCGGACATGAGTTTTGTAGGAGACACGCAGCATACGCTGTCTCCATGGATGATCTCCGGTATTGGGACCCTCAGGTATGTACTGTGTGCACTAACCTGATTAATGAGACATTTAAATAGCTAGGAAGAAACTTCGTACCTGGGTAAGGGGCTTCCAAAAGTACACTTCTGGCCCTTATCTTCCAAGTGAGAAGATGAGGGCGTATCTTTTCCCTAAGGCATCAACTGATGCAGTGATTCCCCAGCCTCAAGAGGAGATCCCCTAAGTTCAGATCCAGGTGGATGCTGAAGTCGCGGTCGCGATGCAAGACATCCAGCTAAATGACAGGATATCTGATGTGGACGGGTGTCAGGAGGAAGACCTCCTTGCAAAAGCCCAGGATGAAGTTCAAGTCCCTCTACATCGGCCGGTCTCCCAGTAGAGCTGGGACAGGCCCTCTCTTCTATTGTTGGAATGATCCAACAAATGCAGAAGGAGAATCAGGAGAAGGCGGCTGCAATGGAACTGCGAATGCAGTGCCTTGCAGAATCACATGGGCCCCAGAAAAGCTCAATGTGAAAGACCTTCCTTTGTGCTCGGATGCTAACCCGTGGAGGTATGCTGAGCACATGTCGATGACGACTGGAAAGATCGTCATCTCGGATATGCTGGGCTCAGTTCCCCTGGAGGGTGGAATTCTGGCCCAGCAAGGCACCATATCCGGACTGTTATGTCTGGCTGAGGAAGGAACCAGCTTCAAAGGAGGAGGCAGAGCCGAAGGAGGTCATAGTGATGACCATGCTAAGGCTCAAGCTCTACTTTCATCTTCGATGAAAGAGAGGGGCTTCTCTAACTCAAAGGTAGCTGCATTGAATAGGAAGCTCCCTTCCTTTGTGTCCTAGCCTACTAGAGCCTTCCCCCTTTTTACAGAAAGGGTTTCTGGCTGTACTAAAAGCAATCGAGGCCGGCAAGTCTTGCCCCTCCCTAGAGGAGTGTAAACCCTTGTCGCTGGCCCTGCCTATGGACCACAAAGATTGGAAGGACGTCCATCTTACGTTCTAAGTGGGAAAGTTGGAGGCTGATATTGCCGGACGTCAGTTCGGCAAGGACCTCCCTAAGCTGTCTGACTTTCTTTTGCGAAGTGAGTTCGATACAAAAGAAAGACTGACTGCCTCAATGTCTCTTCAGACTACTCTCGAGACAATGGCAAGTGACCCCAAGGTCCATGAAATGTTCATGGTAGTGGCCAAGCCTCATCTGGCCACAGTGACGAAGGACCTTTATGGCTTCGTCAAGGCAAGGAGAGCTTGTAGGGAGTTCGTGTTTACCTCGGCTACAGTGAGGCACGAACTAAAGAAACTAATCTCCTCCAACATTTGGGGAAAAGACCTTTTTCCCTACCGACTTGGTCAAAGAAGTTTTTGATAAAGCCACCTTGGAGAATAGAAACCTTCTCCAGAAGTGGGACCTGGCTATCAAAAGAAAGTCTTCCCCGGATGAGGGTCCTCAACCAAAGAGGAAGACTATGAGGACTAGGCTACCGTCTCGGCCAGCCAAGCCTCTTAGACAGCAACAGCAACTGCAATTGCCATTGCCCCCAGTGCCCCAGATCGTGGCACAAACCCCGACCACCTTTCAGTGGGTACCCCAGGCCGTGTCGACACAGTCCACGGCTTTCACCCCAGCGTTCGAAGGGCAGTCTACTTCCTTCCGAGCAAAGCCTAGAGGAGCAGCCAGAGGCTCGTCTAGACGCCCCTCAAGGGGAAGGGGATTCAGGGGTGGTCGTGGTCAGGAAGGCAAGACCTCAGGACGGCAGTCCAAGTGAGGTCATACCAGTAGGAGGGAGACTTCTGAAATTTCGGGATCGGTGGACCTTCGATCCCTGGGCCCACAGCCTACTCAAGAATGGATTGGGCGGGAGCTGGTACAGCACTCCACCCCCGTACCTTCGGTTTTTCCAACACTCCACCCCCGTTATGGAGGAGTACGTTCAAGAACGGTTGGAGAAAAAGGGTGAAGCCCATCAATTTCTAAGGGAGGCTGTTTTGTGTTCCCAAGAAAGACTCGGAAAAGCTCAGAGTCATTCTGGACTTGTCGCCACTTAACAAGTTCATAGTGAATTGCAAATTCAAAATGCTAACACTGCAACACATAAGGACCTTACTGCCCAAGAGGGCATATTCCGTCTCTATAGACTTGTCAGATGCCTACTGGCACATTCCAATTAGCCATCGACTCTCCCCCTACCTAGGGTTCAGGCTACAGCGAAGACTATACGCCTTCGGAGCCATGCCATTCGGGCTAAACATAGCCCGAAGGATTTTTACGAAGCTTGCGAGCGTAGCTCTCAAACAATTTCGCCTAAAGGGAATTCAGGTAGTAGCCTACCTGGACGACTGGTTGGTGTGGGCAGCATCCGAGACAGAATGCTTGCAAGCTTCCAGTCAGTGATCCAGTTCCTAGAGTACCTAGGCTTCAAGATCAACAGAAAAAGTCTCGACTTTCTCCATCTCAAAAGTTCCAGTGGCTAAGATCCACTGGGACCTTTTGTCACACCGTTTCTCCACCCCAGCGAAGAAAAGGAAGGAGATAGCGGGTTCTGTCAAGAGACTTCAAGATTCCGAAAGGATATCAAGACACGAGCAGGAGAGAGTACTGCGCTCTCTCCAGTTTGCTTCGGTGACAGACCCAGTGCTAAGAGCACAGCTAAAGGATGCAATCGGAGTTTGGAGAAGTTATGCATCAAACGCGTGAAGAGATCTGAGAAGACCAGCCGCTTCGGCTAAGTACTCTTCTCAGGCCTTGGTCCCAAGCCAGACATCTAAAGAAGTCAGGTTCTTCTTCAGCCACCTCCCCCGTCGGTGACGATTCACTCAGACGCCTCAAAGGAGGGATGGGGAGGTCACTCTCATCGGAAAAAAGTCCAGGGGACTTGGTCCAGGCTATTCAAGACCTTTCTCATAAAACTTTCTAGAAGCTAGGCCAGTGCTCCTTACCTTAAAGAAAGTCTCCCCGTGTCATTCGTTCCACATAAAGTGGTAATAGACAGCGAGGTAGTTGTAAGATACTTGAATTGACAAGGATCGAGGTCACCACCTCTCAACCAGGTGATGTTGGCCGTCTTCCGATTGGCGGAAAAGAAGAAGTGGTACCTGTCGGCAGTTCACCTTCAAGGAGTCCGCAATCTGACAGCGGACGCTCTATCCAGGTTCACACCGATAGAGTCGGAATGGTCCTTAGACGCAGGATCATTCTCCTTCATTCTGAATCAGTCCCAGAACTGCAGATAGACCTCTTTGCGACGAAAGACAACAAGAAGTTGCCCCTGTACGTGCCCCGTACGAGGACCCCTTAGCGGAAGCAGTGGACGCGATGTCCCTCGACTGGAACAGATGGTCCAAGATTTATCTGTTCCCTCCTCACAACCTTCTGTTGAGGGTCCTCAACAAACTGAGATCCTTCAAAGGGTAGCGGCAATAGTGGCCCACAAGTGGCCGAACAGCGTGTGGTTCCTCCTGGCATTGGAACTGTAGCTGAAGTTTGTACCACTACCAGATCCAGTTCTGACCCAGCGAGTCCAGAAGTCAACTGTCTGCGCTTCATTACAGAAAACCCGGACCCTGCAGTTCATGATTTTCTCTCCCTAGCGGTGAGAAAGCGTTTCGGGATTTCGAAAGCCAGTATAGACTTCATTGAGGAATATAAATGCAAATCTACTAGAAGGCAATGAGTCATCTTGGAGAAAATGGGTGGCCTTTTGTCAAGGCGAAGATTCCGCAGGAGATCTTGACAGACTTCTGCTTATCTTTTTTCCCCACCTCCATGGTCAAGGGTTGGCAGAGAACACGATTTCAGCGTGTAAGTCTGCTTTGACAAGACCCATTCTATATGCCTTCCAGGTCGACCTAGGTAACGAGATCTTTAATAAAGTCCCGAAAGCCTGTGCTAGGCTCAGACCTTCAGCACCTCCAAAGCCCATTTCATGGTCTTTAGACAAGTTCTTCATTTCGCTTCTCTGTTGAGCAATGAAGAATGTGCGTTAAAGGATTTGACACAAAAAGTTATTTTCCTAATTTGCACTCGCGTCCGGGGCCAGGGTTAGTGAAATTGTAGCCTCTCGAGAGAGGCAGGTCGTGTTCAGTTCCTGGATGGGGAAGAACTGAACCTGTTTCCGGATCCTACGTTTCTCGCCAAGAATGAGTTACCCACCAACAGGTGGGGTCCCTGGAGAATCTGCCCTCTGAAAGAAGATGCATCTCTATGTCCAGTAGAATGCCTAAAGGTCTATCTTCATAGAACTTCAGACTTCAAGGGTGGTCAACTATTCAGGGGAGAAACATCAGGCTCAAATTTATCTCTGAATCAACTCAGAGCAAAAATCACATATTTTATTCGCAGAGCGGATCCTGACAATACACCCGCAGGTCACGATCCGAGGAAAGTTGCCTCATTCTTAAATTTCTTTAATTGCATGGATTTTGAACATCTCCGTTCATACACTGGCTGGAAGTCTTCCAGAGTGTTCTTTCGCCACTATGCGAAGCAAGTAGAGGAACTAAAAGAGATCTGTGGTAGCAGTGGGTCGCGGTGTTAACCCTACTGTTTAACTTTGCGAGGAACAGTGGTCTTAATTGGGACGATTAATTCCAGGGTGAGTGTGTAGTTACATACTGTACTACAAACTAAGTGAGGGCACTGTGTTGCCCATCCAGACTGTTCCATTTCCGAAGGTGAACCTAGCATAAGTGCAGACATGTGTGCCGAGCGTTTCTAACGCTAATGTCATTGATTTGTAATACAGGCTTTTATGACTTTGATACCTCGGTATCTTAAAAGTGGCATCTAATGTTTTTCTTTCAGACAAACAAGCCCTGTTTACTATCATACTTATGCTTAAACTTTTGGGTTATCCTCTTCTTATATATATATATATATATATATATATATATATATATATATATATATATATATATATATATATATATATATATATATATATATATATTGTGGTT
>NW_027171659.1:117500-151656 GCF_036898095.1 Palaemon carinicauda
GTCGGAAATGGTGTTATCCTGTAAAATTACCAGGCATCAGAAGAATCAAAGGGAATTGTAATCCTAATCTTGTTATTTCTAACGCTTACTGTAATTAGGCTGTAATAAAATTCTAACCTACGTTCGCCTAACAAAGGAACATAGCCTAGTTTATCCCTTCCGTTCTCCAGAACTAACTTTAAGTAATTTATAGGCAACAAATGGGGCGACAGTACACCTTTAGTTGCTAACGTGATAGCTTCTACATAATCCTTGGATTTCTCAATGAAATGTGCAATTCTGTTATGTATGTGATCTATCTTTGAATCATAATACGTTAACGTTGCCAACAAATCCTGTGCTTCCATAATCTGAATGATATTACTCGAATGTTCATTTACTAAATCCATAATTTGATTGATTGAAGATAACTGATTCCTTAATTCTGACATAATCAATTCATCTTCATGAGTCAAGAACTCAATTTTCTTATTTTGATTATTAATCTTAAGACCATTGGAAATTCCTAAACCTAAACTTGCAATAGACCCATAGATTTTTAATGCAGCATAAATAAACGGATTCCGTCTTTCTTTATGTTCGTGTCCTACAGTCCACATCAAAAGGTCATAAGCCAAAGATTCTGTCTCGTAAGTCTTATTTTGCAAGTCATCAGATAGCATCTCTGCAACTTTTAATGTCGATCCAAGCGAACTCTCTGTAGTCAAATGAAAATGTCTTCTATGCAACTCATCCAATGAGACAGAAAACCTTGAATTGGCGGTTTTTAAGCTAGTGACATCATTCTCTGGAAGAAATATTGCTTGCATATTCACTTCTACAACTACGTTACTCGATGTAATAAAAATGTCTTCTTGTCTATCAACTATAGTGCCATATTTAAAATCTATACTTTTAGTTTTAGAGCTCATCCCACCGCTGCCACCATTTATTAGTGTGCTACTGTTATAAGCACACATTGAGTATGTGTTGTTTGAGATGTTAAGTCTTAAAATAAAGTTCATCTTTGTAACTTTAAAATGGTTTATTTTCTAAAAACAACAGTGTTAAACATCTCCATCACAGGAGTGGAGCTGGTTTGCTCGGATGACCAATTCAGGTGAAGTATAGATATAAACTGCCTAAAATTATCAATATCACAGATATCGTATGCTTAGTTGTCTCAGCATTTAAACACAATATGGAAACTTTACATTCTTTCTCGGAAGACACCTGCATCCGGTGACGACACAATCTTTCACACGGTATGCATTGGTGTTGACGTTTCAGAGAAATGTTACATTACCGAGGGATGCAAAGTACATCCTGTTATGATTTTATATGACTACAGCAAATCTCACGCTAGCATCTTCATCCACAATGACATATTACGTCATGTGTTTTAAACATGTAATAATTAACTATTTCATTTAATACATATATATATATATATATATATATATATATATATATATATATATATATATATATATATATATATATATATATATATATATATATATATATATGATAAATTTTGCACATTTTTACGTGTTTTTTTTTTATTTGAATATATATATATATATATATATATATATATATATATATATATATATATATATATATATGTATATATATATATATATATATATATATATATATATATATATATATATATATATATATATATATTACATATATATAATTATATGTATATATATATATATATATATATATATATATATATATATATATATATATATATATATATATATATTTGAATATATATATATATATATATATATATATATATATATATATATATATATATATATATATATATATATATATTACTTGGGAGAGAGAAAATGTGTGTATATATATATATATATATATATATATATATATATATATATATATATATATATATATATATATATATATATATATATATATATTTATATATATATATATATATATATATATATATATATATATATATATATATATATATATATATATATATATATATATATATATATATATACACACATTTTCTCTCTCCCAAGTAAACTTGTGTTCTTCTTCAGAAACTACTCCTTTCCAACAATCAAGCCTCTTTTGAAAGATTTCATCAGGGCTCTCTCCAGGAACTCCACCTCTATGTCACATACCCCTACATTTATATTAAATCTAATAGAAAATTCACCCTTTCATGTTCTCCCAACTAAGGAAGGCATTGATTCAGAACCTTCCAAAAAAGTATTTACTCTCAATTCTTTCCATTCCTGCACCATATGTAATATTTACATTATAAACCCATGACCCAAGGGATCATTGGAGAAGTTGGGAGTGTGTCAACGTCAAGCCATAACACGATGTGAAAGTGAGACCAAGCTAAATCATTGCATAGGTAACATTTTGTATGTAGAGTCAACATATCACAAGCATCCCGTGAAAAACAGTTGAGCTATTTGATCTGTACACGGAACCAGATGGCTTCCGGTTATAATCTAGCGTAATCATATTTGTGATAAATGCTGAGATAATTAATGCAACGTTATCAACGCAAAACTATGTTTTGTTAGTTCTACTTATATTTCCACACGGAATGGTCTTCCGACCAAACCATCCATAGTCCAGTGATGGAGTTAACAATAAATTTGTTTAAAGTTAATTTAACTTTGACTTATTCAAGAAGTAACCTACAACTCTAAATAATTTTATATCACATTGAAGAGATATGAGACAGAACAACAAATGTATGCGTATGACATTTCTCACACCAGCAATTGGTGGCAGCGATTTCAACTTTAATAACCGGAGATTTCAACTTTAACAACCGGAGATTTCAAATTTAATAACCAGAGATTTCAACTGTAATAATTAGCAGTTACAACAATAATGAATCTACAATTTTGACGAAGTATCTACGCCCACCGAAGAAATAACGCATCGAACATCAACTATAAATATTATACAAACTGAGGAACAGGATCTTCAATCAACATATATCTTTAAAACATCTTAAGAAGACGAAGGAATGTCCTTCAACTTTATCAACGTTTGCTAAACAAACATTCAAGAATCATATCCAGGAAATAAACATTCAATAACACGACGGGAAAACAAATCGAAACATTCATCAACCAGCTAAACTCTTGCAAAACCAAAGAGAGAGAGAGGAAATGACGTCATCGATCATTGCCCATATATATTAGTGTGCTATTGTAGGTAACACACATTTTGGTTCTCTTCAAATGTCATCTTTAATGTGTTATAGTTTAGAGTTGGTATGTTACATCTTCAAGTAAAGTCTAAGTAAATTAACTTTAAAATGGTTTATTTTTTAAGAACAGTGTTAACATCTCCATCACAGGAGTATAGCTGGTTTGGTCGGATGACGATTCTGTATGACATCCAAAAGTAAACTGATACAAATATCCATATTCATGTTAAAGTTATTTCAGCACTTAATGATTTATGTAAACACCACATTAATACCGGAAGATACTCAGTTCCGTTCTCACAGACAACCTTTCTCACGGACTGGGTTGGTGTTTACTCTTCATGAAAAATGTTACATTGCTGAGGTTTGGTATTCGCATCCTGCTATGATATGACTACAGCACTTCTCACACTCGCTTCTACTTCCACAGTGACCTATTAGGTCATATGTTTTAAACATGTAATATATAATTATTACATATATACTGAAAGCTAAGTACATTCTTTATTCATTCAGTTTTATGCAGTGAAGTGTTTTATGTCACGAGTCGATCGTCCATTATTGCTGGGTTGAGTTATTTGCCAATCTTCATTTTCCTTCATTAAAGGAATCTATATTCAACTTCGAATTCTCGTCTAGAAATGTTTTTTCTCTGTGCTAATTCCGTTCTCTTTCAGAAGTTCTTGGGAAATATCTTTGTCTTAATATCATTATTTTGGGGGATTTTGTTATAATCTGCAACATATCTTTATTGTATAGTGCTTATGCGTTTACTAGTGGACGTTTGTATTCATATAGATATTTTGATTAGATCGCAGGGAATCGTAGTGATAGAAAAAAAAAAGTAAAGTAAACATGACGCCTCCTGTGAACCCCGGACCGAGTAACCCCACTCCCGGACCGAGTAACCCCACTCCCGGACCGAGTAACCCCCCTCCTGGTAACCCTAATCACGTTTCAACTGTAGTAAGTGCACATTCAGCTATCCTTCCTTTTCAAGGTCTGGTCAATGGGTTCTTACCTCAGAATGTCGAGTCTTGGATTTCATCAGTTGACGCTCACTTAAATGCAAAATATATCACAAACCCAATTGTACCATTACAAGAAGCTAAAAGTTTTATAGACTTTGCTAAAGGAGATGCAAGCGCGTATCTTAGGGGAGTTTCTTTTCAAGAGGCAGTTACATGGGACGATTTCAAAGTTAGGCTACGTGCGATCTATGGCGGTGAAGAAGCCTTAGATGTAGTTTTAACATTAAGAAATACACTTAATCAAGCCACTAGGACCCAGTTTAATGTTATAGAAAGAGCGGCTCTCATTAGCGATAGGCTAAATGAATATCAGGATATTTTAGGTAATTCCACATGGATTACAGGAGATAACATCGCCGTGAAAGATTTCTTACGATTAATGTATTTAACTTGCATGACAATTATGTTGCCAAAGGCTTTAGTGCGGTGTTTTGATAAAAGGTTAATGCCCGAAAGTAGAGAATTAGATGTTTATAAACAGATAAAGAAACACATGTCTAAGTGTACTGATCCCTTGTTTAGTCAAGCTTTTGCAAAAATGAAACTCAGCCACAACAAGTAAACGTAGTTAATAATAATCAAGTTGCAGGGATGACATGTTATAATTAAAAACGTCAAGGTCACTTGATTGCAGAATCCTAGAAACACACAGTCAATTCCCTATGGAAATAAAAAGAAAAATCCTCAGTTCAATAAGAAGCAACAGCCAAACGGCAATGCAGTTCAAAATCCAAAACAAACAAATAGTGCTTCAAATAACTCTGTTCTTGAGCCATCTATCCATAATTCGCAAGGTCAGACGAATTTTCAGAATGTGCAAAGCAAAGCAAATACCACATAATTAACTCCAATGGAGAAGAGAGTGATGTTGGGTCATTCGTATCAACACCCTTTGTATCAAATAATCCATTTAATAATTTACCGAATCATTGTGAGGCAATAGATTTCCCTATGAAACACATGGCCGAATTAAATAAATCAGCGCAGGTTCCGTAGATTTGCAACAAATTCACGCAATAATAAGCCAAAATGAGTTATGGCCAACATTATATGCTGTAAATCTAGAACACCGATCCTTTACATTATTTTTTGACTCTGGTAGTCCACGTAATATCATGGATTTGAGGTCTCATCATTTGTTATTTTCGAACTTCCCTATAGAGAAGTCCGAAGTAAGGCTCTCGGGTATAGGAAATCATGAATTAAATGTAATAGGAGTAACTCATGTTCATTACAAGGTCGGTAAGCGCACATTTGCCGATACCTTTATCGTTGTACAAAACATTGATATGTATCCAGCTGTAATTATAGGATATCTGTCTATGGGCTATCAAAACATTATCCTAGCCCCTGCCAAACACGGCGTGTATATCAAAGGAAAATTCTATAAGTCTTCTAATACCTTAAAATCAGTTTTGGATAAAAAGGAGACGACAAATAAAACAGTAACGTACGTTGAAGAACCAATCACTTGTCTCATGAATAAAGAAATAATATACGCGACCCAACAGAATTCTCGTTCACCCGTAATATCCTTTTGCACCCAATCTATCGAGCCGAAAGTAACTTCGAATTTAAGAGTGCGAGTAAAGAAAACTTTGCCGGGATCTGAAATATCAATCCTTTCCGACACTTTGAAAACTAACGGATTGTCCGTCAAACAAGCTATTTATACAGTCGGCTCACAACAACAATGTAATATTGAAGTCTGTAATCATTTAAATACCACTTTAGTAATTCGCAAAAATCAACATATCTTGGATGTAGAAGTTTATAAACATCGTATTCTTACCGTCGCTGAAATCAATCACGCTCAGTCAGTTGTGGATGAATCCCTTTTGCAATCTATTAAAAATAAAATTAGTAAAGACATTCAAGAAGAGGAAATTCAGCAGAAATTTTTTGGACTTTTAACTGAATATCATGATGTTTTCTCCACTACGGATGGATCCTTAGGTAAAACAGATGTAAAAGAACATCAAATAAGGTTAAAAGACAAGCAGAATATTATCTATGTACCCTCGTATAGCATCCCTATGAAATTCCAGAATGATATAAATGATGAAGTAGGTAAAATGCTAGAAGGAGTGATTCGGAAATCGAACAGCCCTTATAATTTTCCATTAATAGTTGTACCGGAAAAAGATCGAACATGGCGTATCTGTGTAGACTTCCATCAATTAAATGAGGAAACGATTCCTGATCGATTCCCAGTGCCATGTACTGATGATATTTTATCTTTGCTAGGTCAGAACAAATATTTTACCAGTTTGGACTTACTTAAAGGCTTTCACCAAATATCATTAGAAGAAAATAGTATCCCATACTCTGCCTTCAGCATAGCCAGGGGAATTTTTGCGTATGCCTTTTGGTTTACATTGTGCTCCCATAACATTTACTAGAATGATTAACATAGTGTTTGGAGACTTGCTAGGGGACATATTGCATGCCTATATGGATGACCTTGTAATCTTTTCTAATACCTTAGAAGAACATCTACGTAAACTGGAACTAGTACTACAGAGACTAAGACAGTATAACTTAAGGGTAAAGATTAGTAAGTGTGAATTCTTCGAAACAGAATTAGTCTATTTAGGTTTTACGGTGTCTAGCCAAGGTCTTAAAGTAGTCCACGATAAGGTGTCGGCTATCCGTAACTTTCCGATACCTACTAATGTTAAGGGAATACAGCAATTTCTGGGGTGTAGTGGATATTACAGGCGTTTTATACGCAATTATTCAATAATAGCCGCTCCCCTAACTGATCTTACGAAGAAGGGCGCAGATTTCATATGGTCTGAGCAGAATCAACAGGCGTTTAATACCTTAAAAGATGAACTGTGTAGTTCTCCTATCTTAAAATTTCCTAACTTCGGTAAGGAATTCTTTATTGCAACAGATGCCTCAGACCTAGGATTAGGTGAGGCATTGCTTCAGCAATATGACAAACAGTTTTTCCCGATAGCTTTTTATTCACGTAAACTGAGACCTTCCGAAAATAAATATGCAGTAATAGACAAGGAAGGACTAGCTATTGTTAATTCGCTAGTGCACTTTAAGTTCATAATATACGGTTATCCCGTCAAGGTTCTTAATGATCATAAGCCTCTAACCGACTTCTTTAAAGGCTTTAGTCACAGCCCCAAACGAACTCGGTGGTATTTGATCATCCAAGTCTTGGGTGCGAGGATCGGGTATTTACCTGGGAAAGCAAATATCATTGCTGATGCATTATCACGCAACCCCGTGTCATCTTATATGGAGCCATTAGCTAAATTAATAGATATATCAATATCCATGCCTATTGTTAAAACTGTATCTGAACAGGAAGATCTTGGCTGGAGTGCTGAACTGATACAGACTGAGCAAAGAAAAGATCAGAAATTAAAAAAATCATAAATACTTTGAAAGGAAATCCTAAGGAAAAGGAATATATAAAGTATACGCAGCAGAATTATATAATCAAGGATAATATTCTGTGTAGATCCGTGACAAGGAAAACCCGCAATACACCACAGATGACTAACGACCAGGTAGTGGTACCAATCTCACTTATACCCATATTCCTAAATTGGTTGCATGCAAATCCATTGCATGGACACCCGGGGTTCTCCATAATGTCACAGAAAGCCAAATCATTGTTTTATTGGCCTACGTTGCTTACAGATATAAAAAAGCACATAGCTAATTATTGCACTTGTCAGGAAAACAAAGGGCACACGAAAGCACCTGTCTGCCTAGCGGCTTATCCCGTGCCAAATCAACCCTTTGAAAGAATACATTTAGATTTATCAACAGGATTTTACGAGTCAGACAGAGGAAATAAGCACCTCTTAGTAATTATAGATGCTTTGTCTCTATATACAGAACTGAGAGCGCTTAAAACTAAAACCGCGATTGAATGCGCTAGGAAGTTTTACGAGTGTTACATTTGTAAACATGGAATTCCACACATGATAATCTCAGACTTGGGTGGAGAATTTAATAATCATTTCCTTAACTCATTGTGTGAATTCCTTAGCATAAAAAAAATCAATACTATGATCTTTCACCCAGAGTCGAATGGGCTAATGTAAAGAGCGAATAGGAAGGTTTTAAACATAATGAGAGTTACACTAGGGGGATCAGACCCCAACTGGGATATTGCAATACCTGCGGTACTAAGTACTCTGAATCATTCATATCATGTATCTATTAAAATGTCGCCGCACGAGGCATTGTATGGTACCCCAGTTAGAACGCCTTTCCATGTATTAACGCCTACAACTAATTTATCAAATCCTTTAAAGGAAGTTATAAATGCAAGCAAAAGTCGTTATGATATCCTTTGAAAGAATTTAGAAGAATCTAAATTATAATGAAAAGGAATCATGATAAAATAGAGAAGCCAACTAAAACATATACCGTGGGTGATAATGTATACATACAGGTAAATGTACGTAAAGGACTCAATTACAAACTGACACCTAAGTTTGAAGGCCCATTTAACATTTTGGAAACATTAACGGCCAATAGATTTAGAGTTCAAAACGTATTCAAACCCACTGATGAGAGAGTTGTACCATTGGCTGACATAAGAAATTAAAATAAGAGAGAAGGAAGTGAGGGAAATTTTTGTATCTTTGAAACTTGTATGATATTTGTATGTTAACATTTTTCTTCATAATACAGGAGTAATTACATATATTTTTCTCATTGCAGGTTTCCAAACTGAAGTTTTTATTGTTAGGAGTGATATTGTTCGCTCAGACATTTTTCTCGTGTGGGAAGAGCCCTAAAACTAAAAGTATAGATTTTGAATATGGCACTATAGTAGAGAACCGAAGACGTTTTTTATTACAGCAAGCAATGCAATTATAGAAGTAAACATGCAAGCTATTTTTCTCCCAGAGAATGACGTCACTAGCTTAAAGAGCGACATTTCAAGGTTTGCTGCTTCGTTAAATGAGATGCATAAACGACATTTTCCTTTTAATGCAGAGAGTTCGCTTGCACCGACACTAAGAGTAGCAGAAATGCTATCACACGACTTGCAAAATAAGACTTACGAGGCAGAATCTTTAGCTCGTGACCTTCTGATGTGGACAGTAAGACACAATAACCTTGAAAGACGTAACCCGTTTATTTTTGCTGCACTAAACATCTTTGGATCTGTTGCAATTTTAGTGTTAGGGATTTCAAATCGTCTTAAAATCAGTAATCAAATAAGAAAATTGAGTTTTTAGAACATGAAAACGAACTTGTTTTATCAGAACTAAGGAATCAGTCAACATCACTTAATCAAATAATGAGTTTGGTGAACGAACATTCTTGTAAAATCAGTCAGATTATGGAAGTACAAGACTTGCTGGCAACATTAACGTATTATAATTCAAAAATAGATCATGTCCATACTAAAATTGCACATTTCATTGAGAAATCAAAAGACTATTTGGAAGCTATTACGTTAGCAACTAAACGTGTTTTATCACCACATCTGTTGCCAATAAAAGACTTATCGTTAATTTTGGAGAACGGACGGGAAAAAATAGGTTATATTCCTTTGTTAGACGCCCATAGGTTAGAATTTTATTATAGCCTAATTACAGTAAGCGTTGAAAATTACAGGATCATGACAACAGTTCCCTTTGATTCTTCTGATGCCTGGCAATCTACAAGATATCACCACTTCCGACTTTCATGACAAATAACTCAAGCCCGGTAATATCCAGTTTGACAGGACACGTATTGATTTCCCCTGATAAGGAAACATATACGGTCATTAAAGACTTAGATAAATTAACTCACTGTTCAGAAACAATGAATGATAAAGTATGTATAGCTGACTCCTTTGAATTCCATAAAATATCAATGGATTCATGCGAGTTAGGTATAGTGCTAAACGGTGCTCTCTCCCAAAGATATGAAAATTGTCTGAAAAAACTTTATCCTTTTGACGATATTACGTTCAATTGCAGATTGAACAACGGCTCGTGGATATGATACGACAAGGCCAGCTTCAATGTATCATGCCCGGACGGATCCACATCCCATTCCCAGGTCTTTGTAGCAGCTGACGGTTGCATCGGTACGTCCCCGAATTACACGGTCCAAGGAATTAACACTATCATCTGGGAAAGGACCTACTTCACAAATTTCACGTGGACCACTACAATCCCATCTTTACCTCTCCCATACTACGCACAAGTGGCTAATCGGTTGATGAAATTAACCGAGATGGACCCCCCATCACCGACTTATGCAGAGGGCAATTTTCGTTTCTACGTGTTGCTGGCATCAATCAGCGTTATGATTATTATTTTTATCGCTGTTAACATCTTTGCTTGGCATAGGTTAAGGCAAATACAGGTGGAGCTCAAGAGGAACGTTTTGCCATGTCCAGACAACACATCAAGTGTTTTGAAAGTATTTACATTTAGAGCCGTTTGAAATTAGCCATTTCATTGACTCGTGGGGGGGGGTAAAATTGTCTGGAATAGTGAAGTGTATGAAAAGAGGTCAGTACGCTAGTAATATGTAGTTGAAGAGACTCTAGGACATTTGCATTTTATAAACATTTTAAAAGTATATTTTGGGCACCTAGTAAAATATATAAGCCCTATATGTTAAAAAAAAAGTATCTTTTGGGCATCTAATGAAATATATAAGCCCTATATATATATATATATATATATATATATATATATATATATATATATATATATATATATATATATATATATATATATATATGTATGTATGTATGTATGTATGTATGTATGTATATATATATATATATATATATATATATATATATATATATATATATATATATATATATATATATATATATATATATATATGAAACCGTGGTGCGTGTACGTACCAGGAATTTTTTTGCGCACTGTAATTATATCTTTACCAAGGTAACAAATATTCTGTATTTGTTACTGTATTATGATAATCTGTATTTTTGACAAAGGTAACAACTATTCTTTAAAAAGTTACCAGTTCACATGTACATTCAGTCTTTTTGGGGTACAACATAATCATTTGCAAGCAATATACCATATATAGATCTGTATTTTCCATGCATATTTCTTTATTTTTTACTATGCCCGTTAGGTATGTATTTTTTCTAACATATACCTATTTGCACATTCATCCTTAATCACTTGTTTATGCTTATGGCTAAAATATATATCCAGTCACAGTCCTAGAAAACATATTTCTAACGTAATTTTTGTTATTCAAATATTTGAAGGTAACTGTCCGAGCTAATGTAATATATACATTATAAACCCATGACCCAAGGGATCATTGGAGAAGTTGGGATTGTGTGAACGCCAAGCCATAACAGGATGCGAAAGTAAGACGAAGCTAAATCATTGCATAGGTAACATTTTGTATGTAGAGTCAACATATCACAAGCATCCCGTGAGAAACAGTTGACCTCTTTGATCTGTACACGGAACCAGATGGCTTCCGATTATAATCTAGTGTAATCATAATTGTGATAAATGCTGAGATAACTAATACAACGTTATCAACGCAAACCTATGTTTTGTTAGTTCTACTTATATTTCCACACGGAATGGTCTTCCGACCAAACCATTCATACTCCAGTGATGGAGTTAACAATAGATTTGTTTAAAGTTAATTTAACTTTGACTTATTCAAGAAGTAACCTACAACTCTAAATAATTCTATATCACATTGAAGAGATATAAGACAGAACAACGAATGTGTGCGTATGACATTCTCACACCAACACATATACGGTCATAGTCACAAAACATTGCTCCAATCAATCATTTGTACTTAGTGTTCCCTATTCCATAAGTACTCCTCATTATTATTATTATTATTATTATTATTATTATTAATATTATTATTATTATTATTATTAATACCTGCTAAGCTACAACCCTAGTTGGAAAAACTGGATGCTATAAGCAACAGGGAAAATAGCTCAGTGAGGAAAGGCAAAATAGAATATTTCAAGAATAGCAACAACATTAAGATGAATTTTTCCTATATAAGCTATAAAAACTTTAACAAAACAAGAAAGAGTTAAATTAGATAAAATAGCGTGCCCAAGGGTACCCTACACCTTTCAGATACCTCAGAAGCAATCACACTTTGTCCTTCTTAATGGCACACACAATACCATTCTACTTTTGATTCACGAAAGTTCTCGGTATGAAACTTCCTTTACTTGAACAAATCAGCTAACTTGTATAAGTTCTCTTCTACAGACATTCAAAAAAATCATACTTTTGGCCAGATCGTACCTTTCGCACTATGCTGAATATTAGGGGTACAATAATTTTCTTTATCTAGCTTCTTGCATGAAACATATAGTAATTTCCCTTGACTTCATGAGAAAAGGCTTATCTAAGATTTAGGTACTGTAGCTATACTCACTTTTTTAATGTACAATATATTTACACTGTAAACTACTGGCACATCAACTCTAAAACCCAGATATATAATTATAAGTTTTATTCAGAACAGAAAAACACAACCAAAATTATATTATATTATTATTACTATTACTAGCCAAGTTACAACTCTAGTTGGAAAATCAAGATGCCATAAGGCCAAGGGCTCCAACGAGGAAAATAGCCCAGTCAGGAAAGGAAACAAAGAAATAAATAAACGATATTAGAAGTAATGAAAAATTTAAATGAAATACTTTAAAAGACATTAACATTAAAACAGATAATTCATATATAACTAGGAGCTACAAACTTAGAAGACACAGCATATTCCACAATTTTTTAGGCAAAATCATACAATTTTAATTCAATGGGTAACTAAAGCATTAATGAAATAATTTTGCAGCTGCAACTAGTGTCTTCCTCTTGACAGAAAAGTCATATAATTTCATTGCAAGCTTCACGTAAATGAATCTAATCCTGCTTATGAAAGTGATGATCTAAGAATGGCGATGTTGCAAGCAGTTCAGACTTACCTGAGGCAATCAGTCATATTAATCTCAGCTCAAAAAGTGTCAACGCCTGTTGAAACCCATTGCAAATATGAATAGTTTTATAATAGACATCTCGTCAATTGAGTGGCATTCAGCTAGAATATTTTCCAAACGCTATTCAGTGCCTTATAAGTGTTATATGAAAATTTCATTAATAACCCAAATGAAAATATGAATTGGGTAATGAACTTTCTAAAAGGGGCGAATAACTAAGCTCTTATTCTCTTTAATAGGTAATATTTACAGGAGACCAAATTAAACTAGAAGATATTCTAACAATACGAAAAAGGAATGGACTTGAACAGGATATTTAATGAGAATGACATATGACAGATAAACATTAAGAACAGCACCAAGGGTCCCTAGAGATTACAAATAAGAAAGGGGGAAAACAAGAGAAGACGATGCATAGACGAACTAAAAAATGGGGGTATAGATTGGCATATAAAGACCATAAACAATCGCTAGTTTTAAGGTTTAAAGGTCACTCATAAATGGCAGAGGTAAGGGTCAGGAACATCACCATAGCATGGAGGACGATGCCCAAGAGGCTGATCATCTGTAAATATGATCAGCACCTACACCCCCTCTCCACCTAAGCTAGGACCAAGGAGGGTCATGCAATGGCTGCTGGTGACTCAGCAAATAGACCTATAGGCTCAACCAAACCACCCTTATTCCTACAGTGGACTAGTAACAAGTGATGATAATGATAATGATGATTATGATAAATATAATTTGTCAATTTGTCTATTTCATGTCAATAAACATCGTAGTGATTTGCTAAATCATAATTGATTTTAGCAAGCCCTCCTATTTTCCTTTTTTTGTAAGTTATATTTTGAAATTTATTCAGTAATACGATAATGAATTATATATATATATATATATATATATATATATATATATATATATATATATATATATATATATATATATATATATATATATATATATATGACACACACACATATATATATATATATATATATATATATATATATATATGATAAATTTTGCACATTTTTACGTGTTTTTTCATATTCAAATATGCCATATATATTTTCGATACATTAATGTCTGGATTCTCTTAACGACCTCGGGATCAGAGCCCCAGGCGAAATCACACAAGGACAAGAGCTTGGCTCCGGCCGGGAATCGAACCCTGGTCGGCAAGCCTGTATAGTGACTAAGCCACTTGGCCAAGTGGCTTAGTCACTGTCTATACAGGCTTGCCGACCAGGGTTCGATTCCCGGCCGGAGCCAAGCTCCTGTCTTTGTGTGATTTCGCCTGGGGCTCTGATCCCGAGGTCGTTAAGAGAATCCAGACATTAATATATCAAAAATATATATGGCTTATTTGAATATATATATATATATATATATATATATATATATATATATATATATATATATATATATATATATATATATATATCTACCTACCCTCTATGTTAATAGGAAGTCTTTTGCATATCTTATTTTAGCTTACAAATAACATACCAGATATTCATGAGAGAGAGAGAGAGAGAGAGAGAGAGAGAGAGAGAGAGAGAGAGAGAGAGAGAGAGAGAGAGAGAGAGAGAGAGAGAGATTATGTTTGAGGTTTGTTATTTTAATGTGAAAATAGTCTTTCGGTCTCCATAACTTCTGCATCGATTCGAGATTACATCAAACATTCTTCAATGTAGAAATTAAGAAAATACATAGATATAATTTCTCTCTATCTCTCTCTTTCTCTCTCTCTCTCTCTCTCTCTCTCTCTCTCTCTCTCTCTCTCTCTCTCTCTCTCTCTCTCAGTATAGCCATTCACCCATTCGTTCACCTATCTCTAATCTCATCCCTAACGAACCTCGAAGATCAAGCCTTTGAAAACTACCCCCCACCCCCAGAGCTCATCTCTACTTGTCTGATAGTCATACCTTTGATTAGAAGGCAGAGGGAATAAAGACTGAGTCGAGAAGATTGATTCTTTATTCTCAATAATTGAGGCTGTGGATTTCTTTCCCTCTGCAAAGAATAATATTACCTCTTGAAAAGCCGATACGAAGGTAAGAAAGGATTTGAGATTATATCTTCGAATGTCTAATCATTGCTTTCGTCTGATAGGATTTTAGTTAAAGGTTAAAGGTTTCATAAGAATAGATGCTCACCAGAACGTCAGCTAGGCAATCCCAACCCCCAGTGTGATACCTAAACACTGCAGTGGCCTTCCCAGTAAACAGCTTCAACTCATGGTCCCGGTCTGGGATTGATCTGCTGTCATGTGATTGCTAGGCAAACACGTTACCTGTACTCAGCCATCCCATAGATATATTCCTTGCATGAAATTCATCAACTGATAGTGAATATTCTAATCGCATTTTCAGGTACTCGACCACTACCTTCAGATGTATTCTTAGCCAATTAATCTTTGGAGAAGTTAGCGGTTATTCAATTGTTTTCCCTATATATCTTGCTGCAGTAATTC
Source organism: Palaemon carinicauda (assembly GCF_036898095.1). Classification (NCBI taxonomy): domain Eukaryota; kingdom Metazoa; phylum Arthropoda; class Malacostraca; order Decapoda; family Palaemonidae; genus Palaemon; species Palaemon carinicauda. Next base: position 133,184 of record NW_027171659.1, read on the forward strand.
AGATAATTCTTTAGGTCTTTGTTTTATTATTTGATTTACTACAAGTGCCAAGATAGTTTTTGTACCTTCTAATTTTGTTGGATGTATGGTAATTAGTTGCCTTTATATACATAAAATAGATTGATATCCAAAGAAAAATATATGAAAAAAAATACTAACAAAATATACTTTTCACGAAATAATAAGAATGCGGATGTTAGAGAGGGTTAACGTCAATTACACTGCCCTAAGAAATATATTCAGCAGAAACGTGAAAAGGTCTTATGAAAAAACATGATCTAATCCCATTCTGGAAGTAGAGGGAACATTTTCTCGCAGCAAAAATGAGAATGGAATCCTAAATGGGATTATTTGGTCTTTGGGAGACTCATTATCTTTACTTTGGACTAGAATAGTCTCTACGAATTCCAGATAATCTTCAAGGTATCAGCGTCACATATTTTTCCCTTTTATTAAGGTATCTTGATAACGTTTATGGATATGTTTTGATGATTTGTTTTTTTTTTTACAATAGTCTTAGTTATTTCTGTATATGTATAATTTCTGTGTAATCATTCATGTGTTCCTGTAACTTCCTTGTAGCGAGGGAATAAAAAACATAAAATTTTTTACTTATTCAATGTGGTTGTTGTGTCATTGATAACGACCTTGACTGTTGATCGCCAGACTGGAGTTCGATCCCTGCTCAAACACTTCAGTTCCTTCAATGTCTGCAGCATCCCCATTCATGTGAACTAAGGATGGAAAGATTGGAATAACCTAAAGATCTACTGATGAGTCATCAGCAGCCATTACCTGGCCCTCCCTGGTCCTAGCTTGGAGCTTTAGCGCTGATCATATGATATACGGCTAGACTCTAGGGCAGTGTCCTGTTTCCTAGGGCAATGTCACTGTCCATTGCTTCTGCCATTCATGAGCAGCCTTTAAAACAGCCCTCATTTGGTCCGTGCTGAAACCCAGAAATATATAATAATGTAATACGAGTTTATAATCATAACATTCCATGTATAAAAGATCTTTTTGGGCTCAAGCCATGTCGTCCTGATGGAAGTTCCTAAAGGGTAGCTTCCTTGGGTATATATAACTACGGCGATATTCCCAGAGAATTTACCTTAAGGTACCCAGAATTCTAACTCCTGGAGCGAATATCCCTAATAAAAGAACCAGGGATATCGCGAAATATCAGAGGACGTATTCTTGACACGCCACATGGCAATCTGCACCCCGAACAGAGTTAACACTTCGAAGAGGTCAATTGGCAAGAAAACGAAAACGAAAAAGAAAAAGAAGAGCCGCTCGCAAGGTATCTCTCCTCTCCCGTTTCGTAAGCGTGCATTGCGCCGCTCACGGCGCCATCTGTATTCCTTTTTGCGAAGCTCAACAACTCGGTGTTTTTTCCCTGTGTTTCTCGCATTTCTTGGATTTAATCAACTCATAATGCTTTCTCCAACTTCTTCTGCTTCTGATAAGTTGAGTATTATTTCTTTTATGTATGAATGTAAGCTCTTGGTAATTTTAAAAGTGATTGATAGTGATATCGTTGTTACAAGAGCTGTTGCCTACCGGAGGCGTCCTGGACGCTGTCGCTCGCTAGGTATGAGTTATTTAGTTAGCCAGAGCGACGTTCCCGGCTGTTTCACTTTAATAATTTTAGCTGTTTAGCGTTACATAGGATTTCTTTATATGATGCTTTTAGTATTTTTGTTTTGGCAAAGGATTCGCCGATTCTGGCCTACGCTAGACCTTGTAGCCTAGTCGTTTGGCCCTAGTACTTTCCTGCATGATATTCAGATTTCCGAGTGTTTTAAAATTTTATTGAAGCTTTAGGCAGTTTTATACATTTAAGATTATGTTGATTTTTTTCCAAGATAGTATACGAGTGAGTTTCGGTGATTTAGGTAATCGATTCTCTTTGTGCCTAGGCTAGTTGTCTATGGGGCCTTAGTATACTTTTTCACACTCCCCGGTTGCTCTCTTCTCTTCGGAGAAGGTGCGCAATCCCTTTCCCTCTGTTTAAGTCTTGGGCTTAATCCTAGTAGTTTATCTGAATTGACTTTAGATACAACTATATTAGGGTGTTTCTGTTCCTTCCGGTTTCCAGTAAGTCTGGCGTCAGGGAGGGGGCAGGACATCAGAGTTCTTAGTCTGAGTCTGTTTATGTCTAGCTTGTGGTTGAGATTCCCTTGCTAGACTGACAACAGACATAGGAGGCTTAGCCTCCTTAGTTCACTTTCGAAGGTTTCTGTACGAGATGATTCCTTCTTCTTGTGATCTAGCAGACTAGTCCAGTGTTGCTGTTCTCGGTGTGGAGGATGAGATCCTTTTTTCTGTGAATAGCAACGCCTTCCTTGCTTTGGTTCCGTGGGAGTTGGCAAGTATTGCTGGCCTCCCTCCTCGGATCTCCCCTAGGCTAAGATGAGTTTTCTTGGCTGCGGGTGATTCATTACTAGAGCAAGGTTGGCAGGACCCTCTTCTCCCTTTCCCCCTCTTTCCTTTGTAATGGCCTAGCCATTGCATTCCTGTCCGTCATTCTACATCTGTACCTAGCATAGGTTAGGATGTGGGGTTGACTCAGTCCCTTGCCGGCCGGCAGTGCGTGCCGGCCGGCAAGGGTCTTCTGCTTTGAGTGCTGCCCGGACCTCCCTTGGTCTCTCATCCATGTTTGTCTGTAGAGCCGGATGGCATTGGTCAGGAAGCCTGAAGTTATATTCTCCCCTTCCTTATGTGCACTCTTTCGGGTTGCCGGGTTATGAGGTAGTACAGTCTCTTATCCCGGCATCCATTCTGTTTTCTTCTAGTGTTGTACCCTAGCCGGCTGCCGGCCTAAGTGGCCGGCAGCCGGGCAGTCGGAGCTCTCTGGTTCTTTTGCTGCCGGCCGGCTATATATCACACCGTTGTCTGCTGGTCGCTACGATTGGTGGCCGGCAGCCGGGTGATATCTTGTATAGTTGCCGGCCGGCAGTCATTGCCGGCCGGCACATGCATTTGAACCAGCGTTCTGCCACCTTATAGCTCTTAAGTAGTATACTTTAGAACTAGTTAAGATGTGTGCCGGCCGACACGTGCCGGCCGGCACATTACCTTCTATACTGTAGCCAGTATTTTTCAGTATAGTATATACTGTAGGGAGAAAACTATAGTATAGTATTTGTTACAACACTGAGTTTTTCTAACACTCTTGTGTTATCTTGCACAGCTCTTTGGTGTAACCTTACAGATAAAGAAAGTGAGTTCTTTCTTGTCTACTATCCAGCATTTTAAAATCATCTTTTGGGTGTGAGCTACACCTGTTTCCTCTGGAAATTATTCATTGGTTGCTCTAGGATAGATTAACCATACAATTTTATTATCTGGAAGGTTGCAGCAATTGACTGTGCGGGAAACACAAGTGTGTGTCTTTCCTTTCTGGTTTAGTTATGCTAAGCTATGTATATCCAGTGATACGTAGTTCACTTGATACACATGGAATTTTCTTCTCTTTACAGGAGGACCATCCGAAGTGTGGAAGCGTTTTCTGCAACGTCCGCAGCAAGAACTTCTGCGGACATGATTTGTGTAGGAGGCACGCAGCATGCGCAGTCTCCAAAGGTGATCTCCGGTATTGGGACCCGCAGGTATGTACCGTGTGCACAAACCTGATTGCTGAGGCTTTTGATTCCCCTAAGACGGCGGAGTCAAGGGATGCAGCAAGGGAGAAGCTTCGTACCTAGGTAAGGGGTTTTCAGAAGAACACTTCTGGGCCCTATCTTCCAAGTGAGAAGATGAGGGCTTACCTTTTCCCCAGGGCGTCAGCTGAGGCAGTGATTCCCCAGCCTCAAGTGGAGATACCAGTGGTTCAGATCCCTGTGGATGCTGAAGTCGCGGACGCCCTGCAGGACATCCAATTGGACGACAGGATGTCGGAGGTGTCCGAGCGTCTGGAAGATGACCTTCTGGCAGAAGACCAGGATGAAGAGCAGGCTCCAGACAATGAAGAGGAAGAGGTCGACGAAGTGTCGGCTAATCCGGTTCAGGCCCCTGTACCTATTCCCTCAACATCGTCCTCTCTCCCAGAAGAGCTGGGAAAGACCCTTTCCTCCATCGTTGGAATGATCCAACAGATGCAGAATGAGAAGGCGGCTGCAATGGAGCTGGAGATGCGGAGACTTGCAGCATCACGTGGGCCCCAGAATAAGCTCAGCGTGAAAGACCTTCCCTTGTGCTCATATGCTAACCCTTGGAAGTATGCGGAGCACATGCCTATGACGACGGGAAAAATTGTCATTTCGGAGAAGTTGGGCTCAGTCCCCCTTGAGGAGGTGGAATTCTGGCCCCGCAAGGGGTCGTATCCGGACTGTTATGTCCGTCTAAGGAAGGAACCAGCCTCAAAGTAAGAAACAGAGCCGAAGGAGGTCATAGTTTTGGACCCCGCTAAGGCTCAAGCTTTACTGTCAAGCTCGATGAAAGAGAGGGGCTTCACAAACTCAAAGGTACCTGCTTTGAGTAAGAAGCACCCTTCCTTTGTGTCCTCTCCTTCTAGAGCCTTCCCCTTTATGCAGAAAGGGTTTGCGGCTGTGCTGAAAGCAGTCGAGGCAGGTAAGCCATGCCCCTCCTTGGAGGAGTGTAAACCTTTGTCTTTGGCCCTACCCATGGACCACAAGGACTGGAAGGACGTCCATCTTACCTTCTCAGTCGGGAAGTTGGAGGCTGATATTGCCGGACATCAGTTCGGTGAGAACCTCCCCAAGCTGTCTGACTTTCTTTTGCGAAGGGAGCTTGAGACAAAAGAAAGACTGGCTGCCTCAATGTCTCATCAAACGACTCTTGAGACAATGGCAAGTGACCCCAAGGTTCATGAGATATTCATGGTAGTGGCTAAGACACACCTAGTCACAGTGACGAAGGACCTTTACAGCTTCGTCAAAGCTAGGAGGGCTTGTAGGGAGTTCGTGTTCGCCTCGGCTGCGGTGAGGCACGAGCCAAGGAAGCTAATCTCCTCCAACATTTGGGGCAAAGACCTCTTCCCTAGTGAAGCGGTCAAGGAGGTTGTAGATAAGGCCGCCACGGAGAATAGGAACCTTCTCCAGAAGTGGGGCCTATCTCTCAAGAGAAAGTCTTCCCCGGATGAGGGTCCCCAACCAAAGAGGAAGACTAAGAAGACTAGGCTACCCTCTCGGCCAGCCAAGCCATTCAGACAGCAGCAGCAACAGCAATTGCCTATGCCTACAGTGCCCCAGATGGTGGCACAAACCCCGACCACGTACCAGTGGGTACCCCAAGCTGTGTCGATGCAGTCTCCGGCATTTAACCCAGCATTCGAAGGGCAGTCAACTACCTTTCGAGCGAAGCCTAGAGGAGCAGCCAGAGGCTCGTCTAGACGCCCCTCAAGGGAGAGGGGATTCAGGGGTGGTCGCGGTCAGGGATGCAAGGCCTCAGGGCAACAGCAGTCAAAGTGAGATGATACCGGTAGGAGGGAGACTTCAGAATTTTCGGGATCAGTGGACCTTCGATCCCTGGGCCCACAGCCTACTCAAGAATGGACTGGGTTGGAGCTGGTACAGCACTCCACCCCCGTGCCCTCGATTTTTCCAACACTCCACCCCCGTTCTGGAGGAGTACATTCAAGCACTTTTGGAGAAAAAAGTGATCCGAAGTGTAAAGTCCATCAAATTCCAAGGGAGGCTGTTTTGTGTTCCCAAGAAGGACTCAGAAAAACTCAGAGTCATTCTGGACTTGTCGCCACTCAACAAGTTCATAGTGAACTGCAAGTTCAAGATGCTAACACTGCCACACATAAGGACCTTACTGCCCAAGAGGGCATTTACCGTCTCCATAGATTTGTCAGACGCCTATTGGCACGTTCCAATCAACCGTCGACTCTCCCCCTACCTAGGGTTCAAGCTACATCGAAGACTCTACGCCTTCAGAGCCATGCCATTCGGGCTAAACATAGCCCCAAGGATCTTCACGAAGCTTGCGAGCGTAGCTCTCAAACAATTACGCCTAAAGGGGATCCAGGTGGTAGCCTACCTGGACGACTGGCTGGTGTGGGCAGCATCCAAGACAGAATATTTGCAAGCTTCCTTACAGGTGATCCAGTTTCTAGAGTATCTAGGCTTCAAAATCAACAGAAAAAAGTCTCGACTTTCTCCATCTCAAAAGTTCCAGTGGTTGGGAATCCACTGGGACCTAGTGTCACACCGATTCTCCATCCCGGCGAAGAAGAAGAAGGAGATAGCTGGTTCTGTCAAGAGACTTCTGGATTCCGAAAGGATATCAAGACGCGAACAGGAGAGAGTGCTGGGTTCTCTCCAGTTTGCTTCAGTAACAGACCCGGTGCTAAGAGCACTGCTAAACGGTGCAACCGGAGTTTGGAGAAGTTATGCATCAAACGCGCGAAGAGATCTGATAAGACCAGTTCCGCTTCGTCTACGTACGCTTCTCAGGACTTGGTCCCAAGTCAGGCAACTAAAGAAGTCGGTACTTCTTCCGCCACCTCCCCCCTCGTTGACTATTCACACAGACACCTCGAAGGAGGGGTGGGGAGGTCATTCTCATCGGAAGAAGGCCCAAGGGACTTGGTCCAATCTATTCAAGACATTTCACATAAACTTTCTGGAAGCTATGGCAGTACTCCTTACCTTGAAGAAAGTCTCCCCGCTTCGCTCAATCCACATAAGGTTGGTGCTGGACAGCGAGGTGATTGTAAGATGCTTGAATCGACAAGGATCGAGGTCACCACCACTCAACCAGGTGATGTTGGCCATCTTTCGACTGGCGGAAAAGAAGAAGTGGTACCTGTCGGCAGTTCACCTTCAAGGAGTCCGCAATGTGACAGCGGACGCTCCATCCAGGTTCAGACTGATATAGTCGAAATGGTCCCTAGACGCAGGATCATTCTCCTTCATCTTGAGTAAAGTCCCAGAACTGCAGATAGACCTCTTTGCGACGAAAAACAACAAGAAGTTACCCCTTTACGTGTCCCCATACGAGGACCCCTTGGCGGAAGCAGTGGATGCGATGTCCCTCGACTGGAACAGATGGTCCAGAATTTACCTGTTCCCTCCTCACAACCTTCTGTTGAGGGTCCTCAACAAACTGAGATCTTTCAAGGGAATAGCGGCAATAGTGGCTCACAAGTGGCCGAACAGCGTGTGGTTCCCTCTGGCATTGGAACTACGGCTGAGGTGTCTACCATTACCAGATCCAGTTCTGACCCAGCGAGTCCAGAAGTCGACTGTCTGCGCTTCATCACAGAAAACCCGGACCCTGCAGCTCATGATTTTCTAATTTTTACGGGCTGCCCAGCGGCAAGAGCCCGTGTCTTACATATGGTAAGGCGATCTACACACACACACTCTCCCTAGCGGTGAGAAAACGTTTCGGGTTTTCGAAAGACAGTATAGACTTCCTAGAGGAATATAAGTGCAAATCTACTAGAAGGCAATATGAGTCATCTTGGAGGAAATGGGTGGCCTTTGTCAAGGCAAAGAATCCGCAAAAGATCTCAACGGACTTCCGCTTATCTTTCTTCATCCACCTCCATGGTCAAGGGTTAGCAGCTAACACAATTTCAACGTGTAAATCTGCTTTGACAAGACCCATTTTATATGCCTTCCAGGGCGACCTCGCTAACGAGATTTTTAATAAAATTCTGAAAGCCTATGCTAGGCTCAGACCTTCAGCACCTCCAAAGCCCATTTCATGGTCTTTAGATAAAGTTCTTCATTTAGCTTCACTGTTGAACAATGAGGAGTGTGCGTTAAAAGATTTGACCCAAAAAGTTATTTTCCTATTTGCACTCGCGTCAGGGGCCAGGGTTAGTGAAATTGTAGCCCTCGAGAGAGAGGAGGGTCGTGTTCAGTTCTTGGATGGGGGAGAACTGAACCTGTTTCCGAATCCTACGTTTCTCGCCAAGAACGAGTTACCCACCAACAGGTGGGGTCCCTGGAGAATCTGCCCTCTGAAAGAAGATGCATCTCTATGTCCAGTGGAATGCCTAAAGGTCTATCTTCGTAGAACTTCAGACTTCAGGGGTGGCCAACTATTCAGGGGAGAAACATCAGGCTCAAATTTATCACTGAAACAACTTAGGGCGAAAATCACATATTTTATTCGCAGAGCGGATCCAGACAGTACACCCGCAGGTCACGATCCGAGGAAAGTTGCCTCATCCTTAAATTTCTTTAATTGTATCGATTTTGAACATCTTCGTTCATATACTGGCTGGAAGTCTTCCAGAGTGTTCTTTCGTCACTATGCGAAGCAAGTGGAGCAACTAAAGAGGTCTGTGGTAGCAGTGGGTTGTGTCGTTAACCCTGCTGTTTAACTCTGCGAGGAACAGTGGATTTAATTGGGACGATTAATTCTGGGGTGAGTGTGTAGTTACGAACTGTTCTACAAACTAAGTGTGAGGGCACTGGGTTGCTCACATTGACTGTTCCACTTTCAAAGGTGAACCTAGCATAAGTGCAGACATGTGTGCCGAGCGTTTCCAACGCTAATGTAACTGATTAGTAATACAGACTTTTATAATTTTGATACCTCGGTATGTTAAAAGTGGCGCTAATGTTTTTCTTTCAGATAAACAAGTTTCTGTTTACTATCATGCTTATGCTTATTTATTGGTTATCCTCCTCTTATATATATATATATATATATATATATATATATATATATATATATGTTTTATTTATTGTTTGTCAATAAACTAGTTCTTGTGAACCTTGCGTCTCCTTCACCTGTGTCAATTTATTTGAAATAATTTAGCATTACGTACTATGTATATCTATCTGGGATAATTCTAATAGATTGTTCCTTTATGCAAGCATTTTTTGCATTGGTTTATGCTTTCCCTTGGCGGGAAGACTCCATGCCCTAAGGGGACGGTGGTGGATATGCAAGTTTTCCTCCTATTCGGATATGAACCTTTGTCCAATCCAGTATTGAACGGAGAACTGGTCGATATTTCATATTGACTCAGTGGTTCTTTACAAACTATGCTTTACATGATATAGGGTGAGGCCACTATATTGGCTTGTCTGTTATTCACACATAGGTATATGTACTCTTCGAGACTTTTCCAGAGTCTAGTAGGACTCTTCCCTGTAGGGGGCAGGAAGCACTAACATGGATTATGGTTAGTTGAAAAGATGTATGACGGTAACATCTTAGGTCTCTAGGTCTAGTCGGCCGGGAAATACCTTCGGGGAGTACGGCACGTTTTGAGAATCCACATATACAGTAATGCTCTGGTATACTTCCATCAGGATGACATGGCTTGAGCCCAAAAAACGGATTTTGAGCGAAGCGAAAAATCTATTTTTGGGTGAGATGGCCATGTCGTCCTGATGGACCCGCAATTCCCTTTCTTTTAAAGGGCTGTAGGTCCCCTCCCTACATACAGTATCTGTAGCACCTCGTGTATCGCTAAAAGGAATACAGATGGCGCCGTGAGCGGCGCAATGCACGCTTACGAAACGGGAGAGGAGAGATACCTTGCGAGCGGCTCTCCTTTTTCTTTCTCGTTTTCGTTTTCTTGCCAATTGACCCCTTCGAAGTGTTAACTTTGTTCGGGGTGCAGATTGCCATATGGCGTGTCAAGAATACGTCCTCTGATATTTCGTGATATCCCTGGATCTTTTATTAGGGATATTCGCTCCAGGAGTTAGAATTCTGGGTACCTTAATAGTCTAGTAGGAAGATAGGGTTCCCATGCACCCCCATGATACATTTTTTTAACTTGCATTTTTGCAATCCCTGGGGTGTCTGGGAACAGAATCCCCTTTGTTCCCATTCAAAGAAATGTCCCATGTGGGTCATTTAGCCGTATATTTGTCCGCCATCTTGGATTTCTTGAGATGTGAAAGTTAGGGGTAGGGGAAATATAAAGGACCTTTTCGTAAAGAAATAAATTAGTTACAGGTACAAACTAGGTATCATTGGAAAGGGTATGAACAGCACTATCACAAGAACCCATCACTTATTCGGTCATGACATTGATGACGTCATCAGAGGTCAAAAGGTCACGTTAAAGGGGCACTAGTCAAAATTCGGGCCCATCCAATTTGTTAACCATCCTGCACCTAACTGAATAAATATTTTGGATTCTACTTTGCTTCAAAGAAAGTGTACATGAATAGGTAGTTTTTAAATCTAAAACAAATTAATTAACTAGAGTGTAACATTATTAACCCTTTCCACAAATAAAACGAAAATATTGAAAAAAAATCCTTTTTTTAAATGAAATTAATGTGAAATTCCAGTTATGTTATGGTAAAAAGCCTTATATGTTCCAATGAGTCCCGGAATACAGTCTATGTATAATTCCATTGGTATCTTCACTTGGTATTATCAGAATATGCATTACACACATATATATAGATAGAATGTCTGATAATGAGTTGCTATAACACGCAGGCCAAAAATGTATTAACTTGCACTATTATCATGACTGCCAAAAGTCTCAATGTTCATATTAATCTAATCTTCATTATCACTGAAAAGTTCTTCATTGTCACTGTCTTGGTCAGCCTGTTCTCCATCAGGGTCATCATCACACTGTTCCATCTCTTCCGTAGTCTTGTGAACTAAGTCTATCAAGGCAGGGGGAAGTACCAGGCTGCAAGACCACACTGGCTCCAGAATACCCTCATAATTTTGTTCCCAAACTTGTTCAGGATCATATGGCTTTGGAGACCAGAAGATTGGAATATCTGCTCGCTTGTAGATAGCTAGAACTTGAGCGCTGTGGATTTCCAAATCCAGATATCAGAAGTGACAAGCTGAAGACCCGACTTCAAAGACACGAAATTAATGAGAGCATCGCTTTCACAAAAGTTTTTCCTGGGGACAGGGGATGCATATCCTTCAACCTGGTGTACAGCAAAAGCATCTCTGTTGCGGAAGCAGTGACATATGCATATAGAATTGGTTCCAGAGACAAGTTTGAGGATGTTGCCTTGTACTTGCGCATTGCTGTCCAGAGGATGTTTCATGAGTCAACACCACTTCCTTGGCCTCCAACAGCTGATGAGCTGGATGCCAGAGCATCAGAAGAATACCTTCCAACATCACCATCAGATGATTGTAACTGGTATGCTTTGCCGTTCACAGCCACCAGTGCTGTGCCACAGTGCTCCATGCGAGATGCGAGGTCCTGTCGACTCTTCTGGTGGATGAAGTAGTCGTGGAAAAGTCTGAAAAGTGCCGACGTCTGGTCCTTTCCATAGCTCAGGTGAGATTTAACCACATTTGCTTTACCACCTTGATATATAGTTTTACCACATTCTGTAATGAAAACGTAAACCATTTTCTGTCTGTCTAGTGGTTTCATTTCCAGGACATCTGCCGTGCTGTGACAAACGGAGAGTGGAAATTACCTAAACACATTCTGCCTTGCAGCACCATACGACACCTGCAGATTGTTCAATACCAACAGCAGAGTGACCTTGCCTTCATGCTGCTGGTCAAATCCCAGAACCTGGATGAGCCACTAGACCTTGATGAACTGATGAGATATTCACTCACCCCTGTACCACTTAGCCTGGGTACTGCTGATGGTTTCTTCAATAAGACCAACAAAGCTGCACTTCTGCATTTCTTCACAGACGATAGTCATGAGGATATTCCTTATCCGAAGGATGCCCTGCACATCCAAGATGGCAACACCCTTTTCCATGCCCTGACAAATATATCACCTACGTTTGGAGAAATATGTCTGCAAGTCTTAGATCAGATGGTGGCCAAGAAAGATTTATCTTCTCAACTGATTCTTACCATGCTGATTCTATCAAGGCTCAGGAGAGATTACGCCGAGGATCTTCTCAGCGTTATCTGATACAAGGACCAGCGGTAAGAAAACCAAATGACTTCAAACTATTCCTGGCAAATGAACACTATAAAACACAGCTTTGTGAACTACTATTCAAGGTTTGGAGCAGCAATGCAGCAGCATCTCGCATGGAGCACTGTGGCACAGCACTGTTGGTTGGGAACGGCAAAACATACCAGTTACAATCATCTGATGGTGATGTAAGTAATTGAATTCCATTAACCTAATACGGTTAACCATTTGCCTAATGTGTAAAATCAGTATGTATGATAAGTTCCACATTATCATTTCAGGTTTCAGCACAAGAGGTTCAAGAGCTTACGTCTAATCAGGAGGAAACAGACACAAGGATTGTGTTGTACCTGAAGTATGCAGCAAAACTGGGTTACAAGTCAGCTGTAGTCAGGACGCCAGACACTGATATCTTTTTCATTCTCCTGTTTCATGCTAACACCATAGGTCTTACCATCTTTCTTGACATCGGAACTGGTAAACATCGTCAAATGGTCAACATAAGTCAAACGGCAGAATCCTTGGGTGCTGATAAAGGTAAAATGGTCCTTGGCCTGTACGTGTTCACCGGGGAGGACATTACAAGTTCCTTCAAAGGAAAGGGAAAGATTGGACCCCTTAAGAAGTTACAACGTCATCCAATTCATCATGAAGCTTTCAGGTATTTATCTTGTTATCTATATGTATGCAATGCCCTGACTATTACACTTTCTTATCAACTTTGTGCGACAAGTGATATAATTATACTCATCTCCTTTCAGAAAACTTGGGGATGAATGGTTGGTAGAGCCAGAAACGATTGATGATATCGAGGCATTCACATGTCTGATGTATGGCTACTCCAGACAGAAATCTATTGACACTGTATGCGGAATCATGTTAAGGAAGGTGGTTGGGGAAGATGAGCAACTGACAACAAAATCTAAGATTGACCTCTCCCATTTGCCACCTTGCCGAGACAAACTTATCCCACACATTCGTCGAGTGAACCATCGCCTAGCTATCTACAAGCGAGCAGATATTCCAATCTTCTGGTCTCCAAAGCCATATGATCCTGAACAAGTTTGGGAACAAAATTATGAGGGTATTCTGGAGCCAGTGTGGTCTTGCAGCCTGGTACTTCCCCCTGCCTTGATAGACTTAGTTCACAAGACTACGGAAGAGATGGAACAGTGTGATGATGACCCTGATGTAGAACAGGCTGACCAAGACAGTGACAATGAAGAACTTTTCAGTGATAATGAAGATTAGATTAATATGAACATTGAGACTTTTGGCAGTCATGATAATATTGCAAGTTAATACTTTTTTTGGCCTTCGTGTTATAGCAACTCGTTATCAGACATTCTATCTATACATATGTGTGTAATGCATATTCTGATAAAACCAAGTGAAGATACCAATTGAATTATACATAGACTGTATTTCGGGACTCATTGGAACATATAAGGCCTTTTACCATAACAGAAAGGCAGAGAAAACAAAGATGTGTCGAACTGGAATTTCACATTAATCTCATTTAAAAAAATATTTTTTTCAATATTTTCGTTTTATTTGTGGAAAGGGTTAATAATGTTACACCCTAGTTAATTAATTTGTTTTAGATTTAAAAACTACCTATTCATGTACACTTTCTTTGAAGCAAAGTAGAATCCAAAATATTTATTCAGTTAGGTGCAGGATGGTTAACAAATTGGATGGGCCCGAATTTTGACTAGTGCCCCTTTAACGTGACCTTTTGACCTCTGATGACGTCATCAATGTCATGACCGAATAAGTGATGGGTTCTTGTGATAGTGCTGTTCATACCCTTTCCATTGATACCTAGTTTGTACCTGTACCTGATTTATTTCTTTACGGAAAGGTCCTTTATATTTCCCCTACCCCTAACTTTCACATCTCAAGAAATCCAAGATGGCGGACAAATATACGGCTAAATGACCCACATGGGATATTTTTTTGAATGGGAACAAAGGGGATTCTGTTCCCAGACACCCCAGGGATTGGAAAAATGCAAGTTAAAAAAATGTATCATGGGGGTGCATGGGAACCCTATCTTCCGACTAGACTATAAGGTAAATTTTCTGGGAATATCGCCGTAGTTATATATACCCATGGAAGCTACCCTTTAGGAACTTCCATCATGACGACATGTCCATCTCACCCAAAAATAGATTTTTCGCTTCGCTCAAAATCCGTTTTATTGCCTTGTTTCCTTTCCTCACTGGGCTATATTTGCTTTTCCAACTAGGCTTATAGCTTTGCTTGTGATAATAATAATAATAATAATAATAATAATAATAATAATAATAATAATAATAATAATAATAATAATAATATTATTTATTATTATTACTATTATTATTATTATTATTATAATAAAAATTATTATTATTATTATTATTATTATTATTATTATTATTATTACTATTATTATTATTAAAAGCACTTGGGAAAGTCGCAAGTAATATGAAATAGTTATACAGATTATGGTCGAAGTCAAGGCTGAATCCCATTCTCAAACGAAGCATATTACCCATTTTAATATATCTTTAGCACCAATAAGTAAATACACAGAAATGGCCCACGACGCTCTGCACCACCGATAATGGAATGCTGTTTGATAATGCTGAACTAGTTGCAAAATTGATATATCAATAAAGGAATATATATATATATATATATATATATATATATATATATATATATATATATATATATATATATATATATATATATATATATATATATATATATAATGTCTTCATTATCCTGTGTTATGGATATCTCATTAAAAATAAGAAACGAAAATGACAAACGCTGTTTTATGAAAACAAAATAAACACAGATATCAAAGGGTTAAGATAACCTATCACATATGACATTTTCTGTTTCGTTTTGGAACTTTGAAATCTCTAGCTCACTAACAATAGAAATACAAATAAGTAAAAAAGATGTGTTGTATTGTTAAAGCTACATCCAGTCCTATGAACAAAGGTTTGGGGGCCATCAACAAGTGCTAATCAAGTTGTCAACAACAGATGTATTGTTACTTGCTGAGAGGGATTCATTCCCCAGACAACAAAAGTTTCAGAAACCTTTATATATTGTCTCTAATTATTCACAGGATATAGATAGAAAACAGGCATACAGAGACACGTGTCAGGGGAAAAAATTTAACGAATTATAAAATACTATAGATATGGATGAAATTATTCTCTCTCTCTCTCTCTCTCTCTCTCTCTCTCTCTCTCTCTCTCTCTCTCTCTCTCTCTCTCTCTCTCTCCTGGTTATGACGTGAAGTAAGCACCTTGCTAATAATATACGGTAGCAAGTCAAACTAGAATTGACAGGGCTATTCTCTCTCTCTCTCTCTCTCTCTCTCTCTCTCTCTCTCTCTCTCTCTCTCTCTCTCTCTCTCTCTCTCTCTGTGCTGATTATGATGGGAGGTAAGCATTTTGCTATTAATATACTGCAGCAAGTCAAACTAGGGTTGACAGGACTCTCTCTCTCTCTCTCTCTCTCTCTCTCTCTCTCTCTCTCTCTCTCTCTCTCTCTCTCTCTCTCTCCAAGGTAGAGAAGGGTACAGGGCAAGTAACTTTAATCTCTAAACTAATTGCTCACCCTTTTATCTATATGAAGGCTATTATTGCTGAAGCTTTTCACACAGACATTCCATATAGCATGATATGAAAGGTAAATCTCCTGCCAGTTGTTTACAACATTGTGGGACTATGTTCGTATAATTCTTGAGAAAATTATCTGTTGCATATTGCATTCATGTCAGCATATCTGGATATGCAGAATTGCTTATTTCTAGTTTCTATTTATTGAGATATAGGAATTGGGAAAATAGAAGGTAAAAGATTGGGAAAGTATTGCAGATTATTCAGAATGATTTTATATATATATATATATATATATATATATACATATATATATATATATATATATATGTGTGTGTGTGTGTGTATATGTATATACAATATTCGATATAGAGGTCGCTGTTATACTGATAAAGGGCCTACCTGAAGTCTTGTTCCATAAAAGAACATGTTTAAGAGAGTTATATAGCGGTTATATGCCGCGTTATTGGAATAATTATATAAGAATGAGTAAAACGTTTTATAACTCGAATTATAATTTGATGAAGATTGCAAGAAGTGTTGCAAAGCATGGATGGGAAAATTTCAATCAGATGTCAACCCTAAATTTCATAATTTTACTTCAACTCAAAGTGTATAACAATTAGAAGTCTAACAGGTAGGAGACCATTATCACATCACTTTCATGCAAATACGAATATACAAAGAAAAGGCATAGGCCTATAAAATAATGGTCTGACATAGGAGATATTATATTGCTCGTTGTGCACTAATCAAGGTGGAATAATATCATCCCACCTCAGTATCCTATGATTATCTCGTATCACAGTGATGGCAGACAGATTGATGGAAAGGTTAATTTAACATATTTGTAGCTAGTGTTAATGACCCTCTTTCTTAGGGGTACCACCCGGGCACGCTTTTCTATCTTCTTGCTCTTGCTCTTGTTTTTCTTCAAGTTTTTGTAGTTTATATAGGAAATATCTGTTTTAATGTTGATATTGTTCTTGAAATAATTAATTTTAATTGTTTATTACTTCTCTTGTAGTTTATTCATTTCTTTCTTTCCTTTCGTCATAAAATGGTCCTCTCCAATTCTACTATGGGAGCGGGCAGTTAGGTGATAACTGAAAGGCGAAGCGAATGCAACTAAACTTTATTTAACAATCATCGAGTTTAAATACAGTGACTTCCGAGGAAGAACGTCACACAATTTAAAACATGATAACGCTTGATTGATTGATTATAAGTTATCTGGCATCCTGACAACTTATAATCAATTAATCAAGCGTTATCATGTTTTAAATTGTGCGATGTTCTTCCTTGGTGTCGACGTGATAACACAGGAAAGAGTGCAGGGAAGAGTGAGTGAAAAAATCAAAACACGAACGGTACCCTACTTAACAATGTGGATGGTAAGCTTCTAGAAAAGGTCTTTAACAAGGAAAGCTTATTGCCAAACATGAGTGAACTCTATTCCAATAACAGCTTAAAATCTGCAGAGTACCTAAGCTGATCATTATCAAGATTTGTAGTCACTGAAATGTTAAAACTTATTAACTCTGATGCCAAGAAAGGGTCGTGCATGTTTATTTCTACATTCATAATGGAAATAGACCAGAAACACTTCAGTTTAAGAAGAGAAATAGTTACACCATGCTTATAAATACTATGCAAACACACACTCCCTCTCTCTCTCTCTCTCTCTCTCTCTCTCTCTCTCTCTCTCTCTCTCTCTCTCTCTCTCTCTCTCTCTCTCTCTTTCCCTTTATGTGTGTATTTATAAAAGTAGAAACGTTAGCCATGAGAAAAATAACAAAACCTACCTATAACAAATGAATAACTATTCAGCACTAGCTCTGAAAATCCTGAACTAGTGGTCAACCAATCATAGTCACAACAGCAATGATGAAAAACAAGACATTTTGATCCTCGAATATCGGAACGAGATGAGAAAATCAGTCATTGCTGCCAACGTCCAATTTGCTGGGACCAAGATTTGCGTATCGTATGTTTCCCTGGACTACACAGAGTGGAAGTGTCATATCATGATCAGAACAATTACAAACTTTTAACAGGGGAAACTGCACTAGTTTCAAAGAGGAGGGATTCAGCTAAACATCTCCCTTCCATTGGAAAACCCGGTCTCCTCTTCTCCCTCTCCAAACGGAGAGCAAGGTATTGTGATTGACTTGTGAAAAATGTTTTCTCACATTATGAGAGATGTAGAGATGTGAACTTATTTTGATAAGTAGAATAGAATATATCACAATGTAACATTTATCAATATATAGGCATCTTCTGTGTTTGACAATTTGATGAAGGTAAAAAATCTGGTGATTATTTTCAGATGTTTCCAATAAACCAGAAAAAAAAAATACCGAATACAATTCAATTGAAACAAATGAAAGTTGTGCAAAAATATATTTTTGGTCAGATGAGATACCAAAAACTATCTTCCGATATCTTCACAAAACAATTTAATATCTAGTCTCTCAATATTAAATCATTTTTTATTCTTTTTTCGTTTCCCTTTAACGCGTAACGACTCTCTCTCTCTCTCTCTCTCTCTCTCTCTCTCTCTCTCTCTCTCTCTCTCTCTCTCTCTCTCTCTCTCTCTCAACTAAATGTACAAACGTTTTATCTGCAAAGACCATTCTTTGTATAAAATCCAGGCGTCTAAATATCAGTTCGTATCTTCATTTTTATTTGCCATTGGCTTAGTGTGTGTTTGTGCAAACGCTGTGTATATTTACGAAATCACATAAACAAAAACCTGTTAAAGGCTGGACGAGCTTTGAGAAGTAGTTAGGGACCATCATTGAAGTCTAACATTGAACATTGTGTTTAAGCCTTGCTCTTTAAAGCAAAAGATAAAAGCCAATTTCAACTTTGCCAGTGACATTATACAAACCCTTCTTCCTATAAAACATTTAGTATTGTAGAGATGTTAAATATAGTAGATATCTATTATTTTATCAAAAGTTAAATCTTAGAAGAATGATCTCCAAATATCTTCCATAGAAGAAAAGATAGATTATGAT
>NW_027171660.1:15000-20000 GCF_036898095.1 Palaemon carinicauda
CCACTCGCTCCAAACGGGTAAAAAGGGTATTAATATTCTTAGCAACCATTAACGGAATAAAACAACAACTATAACGTGATTATTTGTTAACATTTTGAAGGATGATTATAAATGCAGAAGATTGCACTTAACATATAATTCTTCATTAATCATCATTTCAGAGCTTAGATGTTTGGATTTGAATATGACCATGCGTATATTATCATTTTACATACGATCCCTTTAATAAAAAGATTATGACTTTACAAGTATAGAACAGTATTTACGGTACACATTCTGAAACGATCTGGGCTGTATTTTGAAGTTGAAAGTATGGGTCTATATTTTGAACGATTCTAACCTTTATTTATCTCATAATCAGTTATTTAAGTGAGATGTCCCCTTGCAAGACTTATAATTATAGGATACCACATATCAGGATGCTAAAAAACCTCAAATCAATCAATCAATTGAGGAGGCCATAGTGGGTAATCAGTGTTTTTGAGCTGTGTTTAATACAAACAACCATCTATATATACTCTTAATGAACTTGGAGCACAGGTCTTAAGGGGAGAGGAGGAGGGGTGAACAAGGGGTAGGAAGACCCCCCTCCTAACCTCCACTATGGTCTCTTAGCACTTTGAAGTATCCAAGAGTTTTCAATATGTACTTCATATTCATTATATCAATAAGTCTTAGAAACAAATCCGATTACATAATCAAGCAATTTCTGTGATACCAAATTTACTATATTAGTTTAGCATTGCCGATTGCGTCTATTGTTTTTTAAGTATTTTATTTTAATTTGTTCATTATTTCTTATATGGTTTATTTGTTTCCTTATTTCCTTTCCTCACTGGACTATTTGTCCCTGTTGGAGCCCTTTGGGCTTATAGCATCTTGCTTTTCCAACTAGGGTTGTAGCTTAGATAATAATAATAATAATAATAATAATAATAATAATAATAATAATAATAATAATAATAATAATAAAACAAACATCGTCTTCCTATTTCCCCTATCTAATTTCGTATTGAATCATCGGTCATATATCCCTATCTTAATTAACTGATAATCATGCGGTATTATATACTGATTTTATCATATCATTGCGCACAATGGTATGTATAGATTCAGAAAGAAAGGGTGAGAGATATTCACACATAAAAATGGTTATCTAAAATGTTTTATGGCAAGATGTGGTATACGAGATGGAGGTGAAAGATCAGTTCTTTCGTTGGGCTCGATGTGTTATTGGTGACCCTCATGTGCAAGTGTATGAGGCAGTCCAGGTGTGCATGTCGTAGTGTGTGTTAACTTCAGAAAAAACTATGGTATATGATGATGATGATGATGATGATGATGATGATTATGATGATAAGGATGATGACCATGATGAATATTACATGTGTTACTCAAAACATATGGAGAATATAGCAAAAGTTGTTCTTTCAAAAGATTCATGTTCAAAGAAACTTGTGTCTGCTTCACCATTTAAATGAGATTGAATTGAAGTGAACTCTAAAAAGGTAAGAGGAATAGAAAAAGAGGTATCAGAAAATATGTGATAAATTATGCAGGAAAATTATTAATGTATTAACAGTATCATACTACACCATATATTCAAACATTAATCCACAAATATGTGAAGCTTATCGGAAAAGCACAGAGGAGCATGAAAATTTCATCGTATAATGGCAGAAGCCAAAAGGGAGCAATAATAACATTTTATTATGATTATATGATCATACAGGAGTTATAAACATCGAAGTAAGGTAATAAAACAATGGGAGATGAAATATAGCAAAGAACTGAGCAATGTACATTAAAGATACCGGTAGTTTATAGTAAAGATATGGGCAATAGATAGTTTATGTATGTTCGAGTTATCGGTGATTATTTGAATCATTAAACACTCAAATTATTTATATCGAGATGAGGTACAGGTGGTTTCATAAAGCGTCTATGATGAACGAAGACAAATCACTGTTCGTACCATAATTATAGTCATGGAAGTTATGAAAACAACAACAAAAACTTCGATAGATCAACTGATACGTGAGATACATATACTGTACACACACACACACACACACACACATATATATATATATATATATATATATATATATATATATATATATATATATATGTATATATATATATATATGTGTGTATCGATATATTTACATACACACAGACACACACACACACACATATATATATATATATATATATATATATATATATATATATGTATATATATATATATATATATATATATATATATATGTATGTATATATATATATATATATATATATATATATATATATATATATATATCACAGAGTGATAACACGATGAAAATCGCCGAAAAAAATTTATTCATGGACATTGGGAAAATTAGGTTAGGAATATATATACATATATATATATATATATATATATATATATATATATATATATATATATATATATATATGTGTGTGTGTGTGTGTGTGTGTGTGTGTGTGTAAAGAACATGAATATATTTTTATCTCTTGATCAGTCAGCCAACCTACTTTCATCAATGCCCATAAATAACATGCATATTAAAAAAGTTTCATCAATGTATTACCAACCTTTCATGTATATATATTTTAATTGAATTATATATTGTTAGAAATTTCCTAACAAACTCCCATTTTATTCTAAAAAATACTCAAAGAATAAAAAAACAACCGAAAAAATGAAACCAACATCATCATTGCACATAATGACAGCAAAGACAACCATCAACATATCCTGAAGACGTCTTCTCTTTGCAGAGTAACTCAAGCAAAAGCAATAAAAAACTTATTAAGTCAAGCTGCTCTCTGGAGTTCGCCCGTCGAAGAAAACGTTTCCAAGGTCACATTCTCTTCATTTCTCGTCTATTGTTATTTACAAAAAAAAAAAAAAAAAAAAAAAAAAAAAAAAACATGCATTTCGTGAAAGGGAACTGGAATACAGTCTTCATTTGACTCGAGATGAACGCTAGTTTTACTCTATTTGTTGGCCGTTTTCATACCAGGTCTGTCTCTTTCTCATACTACTATTACCACTACTGTTTTAAATGGTCAATCAGTGTTACTGTCTATTTCCAATGTGGAAAAGCAGGATGTTATCAGCACGAGTGCTCGAACAGAGAAAATTACTCAGTGAGGAAAGAAAATAAGGAAATAGTTTCACTTTAAAAGGCTAATGGAAAATAAACGGCTATTGTTTTATATAGTTAATCAGTATTACTGTTTATTTCTAATGTGGAAAAGCTGGATGTTATAAGCACGAGGGTTCGAGCAGGGGAAATAACCCAGTAAGGAAAGGAAATTAGGAAATAATCACACTTTAAAATGGTAAAGGAAAATAAATAGCTATTGGTTTAGATAGTTAATCAGTATTATTGTCTATTTCTAATGTGGAAAATCAGGATGCTATAAGCACGAGGGCTCGAAAAGGGCCTCAAACCTACATAACCTAACCTAGTAGTTCCCAGGTCACAAACCCTAGCCTGGGATAAGCCCCGGGCCCCTTTCGTAAGTCTCTCTCCTACACAAAAAAAAAAGCTATGGGCAGCACTCTAAATTATATCTTTAAAATGATTAAATAACTTCATAGTATGGTATATCGGATCAAAGTAAAGAACATCTTTCTCATAAGAAATAATGATTTGGCTAGTAATATGAAAGATATCGCCTGTCCTAACAAACTAAATTCTACCCACATTACTTACAAGTCGAACTAAGAAACTATGAAGCATAAAGGATAATATTATCTGAAATAGGGCGTTTTTTGCACATTAGGTAGTCTATCTATTAATTGTCTGAAAGAGGCTCACTAGCAGCATGTTCAATCCCCCACTATCATTGTATCTCTCATCAGTATCTCCGTTCCCAGATCCTAAGGATTTTTCTTTCCATTACCTTTGTCCTCCGAGCGTGAAGGAATGATGTAATCACTCAATCAACCTTTCATCGAACAGTATTATACATAATTGAAGTATCATATCGACTCACAAAGACGTTTTAGCTTAGCGTGTACATTTAGCTCCACTAGTGCAGGAGTTAAAACTGGTGCTCTGGCTTAGTAGGCGAAATATAAATGTTCCAATAATTTTCAAGGAAGAAAATAATATAGTTATAAAAACTATAGAACTGGTCCAATTATAAGGTTATTGCATGACCCTGAGCCCCAAAAAACGCCAGAGTAATACAACGAACAAAAAAATTTAATACATTTTATCCCTCTCGCGCTCCGTTCATTTCACTTAGGAAAGTCCAAAACCTTTTTTACCGAAAACCGGTTCCAATGATGATTTTTTTAATGTTCGCTAAATTAGTTTTGTTTTGCCTTGATAATGGAAGCAAACGCATATAGCAAATTGAAAAAAAAAATGCATACATTTTTTTCACAGTACCCCATCCCCCAAAATATTTTTTTCGAAATGATAATTGTCGAAATAACATTTGGCCTCCGAAAAATTTAGCAATACTTACACAGTATAAAACATCGCTCGCTAATGGCAGGGAACGTAATGGGGGAATGTTTTAGTCGTATTAAAAAAACACGATTATGCCTCTATTTCATGTAATCGCATTTTCATGACCGAATTTGGATGAATTCCAGTATAATAAATACATAAGACTCGGGTTTTAATACTAATTTGTTAATTAAATGAACATTAATCTTTAACGGAAATGAAATTTTTGCACCTAATACTAATTCCAACACATCTACATATAATCATGCATATATACATGCACAAATGTACACTCACACCCGGAAACTCACACACAATTATATATATATATATATATATATATATATATATATATATATATATATATATATATATATATATATGATTTATATATATATATATATATAGATACATACATATATATATATATATATATATATATATATATATATATATATAAATATATATATATATATATATATATATTATATATATATATATATATACATACATATATATATA
>NW_027171660.1:25000-30000 GCF_036898095.1 Palaemon carinicauda
GTCTAGCAAGTAACTGTTCTACCTCATACAATCACAAGCGACCCTTACTAAACATGGCTTACATGATCCAACGACAAATACAAATCGCTTATTAAATCTGTCCTATTTAAAGACTCCTACATATTCAACAGAATTACAGAATTCCATTATCACAAATACATTTTTGGATACATACAAACAAATTAAATTTATAAAGCAACTAACTGTTTTAGCTCATATAATTAAAAGTGACCCTTACTCAACTTATCATATATGACTCAACGACAAATACAAATCTCTTTCTAAATCTGTCCTCTTTAAAGACTACTACATATTCAACAGAATTCCATTATCACAAATACATTTCTGGGTACATATAAACAAATTAAATATATAAAGCAACTAACTGTTTTACCTCATACAATTAGAAGCGACCCTTACTCAACTTATCATATATGATTCAACGAGAAATACAAATCGCTTACTAAATCGGTCCTATTTAAAGACTCCTACATATTCAACCGAGTTTCATATTCACAAATACATTTCTGGATATATATGAACCAATATACAACTTAAATTCAATTATGCTGGTAGTATCTTCTTTGAAAGTCAATTTCGCAAAGGTCTCGCAGTTAATGTTAATGACAGGTAGATTCCAAATGAATGTTTACGTAAAAATTAAATCACCACCTTGCGTCTTTGACTTACAGTGTTAATGTTGGTAATCAGCTTTTTTTTTTCTTTTCAAAGGTATTAAGACGGTTTAACATGTAAAATGGATTAAGTTATGTAATTTTTTTTAATGTCGTTATTATAGTTTATATAAAAAAAAATCAATTTCATTCAAATTTTATTTGGAAATGTGTTTACATAATAAAAAAATAATAGTCCTGTTTCCATTAGGATACATACATGCACACACATACACACATACATAAACACATATACACACACACACACACACACATATATATATATATATATATATATATATATATATATATATGTATGTATGTATGCATATATGCATACATATACATATATATATATATATATATATATATATATATATATATATATATATATATATATATATATATATATAAATATATGTGTGTGTGTGTACATATATATATATATATATATATATATATATATATATATATATATATATATATATATATATATATATATATATCTGTGTGTGTTTGTGTGTATTTAATTTTTAAAAATAAGTTTGAATTATTTTATTAGACACTTTATTGCTGAAATGAAATAAATTATCTAAAATTTCTTTGAATGAACCAAGTAAATTTAAACTTTTATATAAAAGAAAGACTTGGAAATAAATAATAATAAAGATATGAAATATGATGGTAAAAACGCAAGATTATATAATAGATTAAATCAGTACAACTTAAGGACTTTACTAGGAATAATTTCATAATTGAATCAATAATATATACGGAATTGTTACATCAAATGACAAAGGAAATGTATTAAACTGTTCTCCAGAAAACAGTCAGATAAAATAGTTTAAACAATACAAAAGTGACGATCCTGTGTTCTCTTATCGTTATAAAGTTATAACAAGCAAATAAAAAGTTTGCCAATTAGTGATTGCGCTTTCAATTTCTCAGGAAAGAGCAATATTCTCATAATGAACTAATACAATAAAGATAAAACATCAATCATGACGTTGAAGATCTTACAACATCGAAGCGCCAATTTAGAAGTTATAAGGACTTCACATTGAGAACAATTTTAACTTCTAAAACTGAGTTTAAGTGAGAGAAACATAAGAATTCCATTAAAAGGGTTAAAATTTTAAAGGCCTCACATGAATGGTAGAAGCAAGGGACAGTGTCATTTCCCTAGCAAGCATGACAATGCCCTAGAGAATGACCGTATTACATATGATCAGCACCCAAGCCCCATCTCCATCCAAGCTAGGACCAAGGAGGGCCAGGCAATGGCTGCTGATGACTCAGTAGATAGACCTATAGGCTCCCCAAAACACCCCATCTTTAGCTCCCAGGGATGGTGAGGAACTTACCGAGTCTGAGCGGTACTCGAACCTCAGTCTGGCAATCACCAGTCAAGGACACTACCACCAGACCACCACAACTGTCATTTCACGTTGAATTTAGCAATTACATGTACGCGTTATCTCGAGAGTAATACGAGCCGAGAACAAGAGGTGCCTCCGGATCGAATTCACAGATCTAATCGTTAATAATGTGTTGATGAAATTGAGAATGCAAATCAACGTTTCACAAAAAAGGATCAGATAAGTTTTTTTTTTCTTTTATATTAAATATTAGTAACATTTTGGAATTTGAAAATGACACCGTTATTACTAAAAAAAAAAAACACACACACACACTGCATCATTATTATGAGAGTTAAAGACGATTTGTTTCACTAGCAGCAAGAAAATTTTAAATAAAAAGAAAAAAAAAAGGCAATGAAGGATGAACTACGGAGAACGCAAACTAAGAAGACGGCGACGAGGACCTGGTGTTGAAAAATAACGAAATGAAATATAGAGTATGTCAACGCGAGTGGTTATGAATAATTCAGACCTACTTTTCATATCAGGTGGAAGAATATTTTGGCGGAATTTTATATATAACCCAGCAGAATTAATAAAAGTGGGAATTATATAATTATTGAATGCAAAATAGGATAAATGTTGGTCGACCATCTGACAAAATCAATATATATCTTAAATTCAAGTAAATAAATGCCATACACTTAAAAAATTGCATTAAGAAAACGGTAAATGTCTGGTAACATTTATTCTAGGATTCTTATCGTTTTAAAAACGGAAATATTGACGTAAAAGAGTGATATTACGGTTACCAACCCGTAAAAGATAATAACAAAATAGGGTAAAATTACGGTCGCTTGTATTTTACTGAAATATGGCTGTGAAAAGTATATTTTCAGGTAGAATTTCCTATTAAAATTACGTTTTTTTTTTTTAAGTGTAAACAATTTAGCATAGAAGGAAATTGGATGAAAGTTCTGCAGTGGCATAAAATCTTTAGTTACATCTCATTTCTCCAAATCAAGTAAGGGAAAGACGTTTTTAAGTAGGCGGCAAAGTAGCATCTGCAATTATCCAGGTAACTGGAAAGTTTAACGAAGAAATGAGAAAGGCTCTTTGCTCTGGAATGTTCAAATGTCATTGGCTGAACAAAGTTACTAAACTTTATTTCAATGAATTTGTATTTAACTTCAGAAGCGAAGGCTTGTTAATTTCTTCGGCCCAGAGGAAAGCTGATCTTAAGCCATGTGTGAGGAGAAATTTTCGGATTTAGTTCTACTCAGGTAAATTAATTTATATCCAAATACATATTTTTAGGAAGGAAGAAACTATCTGTAATAATGTGTATGTGTTTTTTTTTTTTTTTTTTAAGAAAAGTAGAATATATACGTTTTTGTAAATCTTTAAACAAAAATATACTACTAAAGATATAATGAGAGAAAACAAATCACCAAAGTCTAACTGTGAAGAATTCATTGAAATCACCAGTTGAAATATAGAATAAGATTCAGAATACCGAGAAAAAAAAAAACATCTTTACTTTGATGGAATGAGGTTCATGCAAGACGAAAATAATCCTAGAAATTAAAATGATTTTAGTTTTTTCTGGCAAAGAAAGAAAAAACATGTAATAACAAAGAAAAAATTAGCATGAATAATCACACAGCAAAGACTGAAAAAGCTTTAAATCCTTTTATTAGCATTATAAGCATACATACTATTAGAGGGAGAGGGGAGATGATAAATTGAATTGTTTTAATAACTAATCAGAATTATCATTAAGCGAAAAATAATGATAAAAGAAACGAAAAAGTAAGTAAAAATATAAAAAAAGGACACATTGCAAATGAAAAATAAAATCATATATCTTCATTCATAAACTGAACGGGGAATAATTATATGACAAATAAAAAGTGGTCATAAAATATAGGAAAAGGACACTTCAGAAATAAATAAAAATCATATATCTTCATTCATAAACTGAACGAGAAGTAATTATAAGACAATGGAAAAAGTGAGCATAAGATATAGAAAAAAGACACCTTAGAAGTGAGAGAAAAATCATATATGTTCTTACATAAACTAAACGAGAAATAATTATAAGACAAAGGTAAAGTGAACATAAGATATAGAAAGAAAATGACACATTAGAAGTGAAAAAAAATATATATATCTTCATTCATAAACTATAAAACAAACTTGTATCAAAAATAAAAAATTGCAAGTCACAGACAGTTTCGTATAAAAAATATGCAACGAAGCAATCTTCATCTTTATCTTCTATATAAATCTTGTATATCATTTGTTTTTATCGGTGAGTTACATGATTAATGTTATCGACGAAGGATAATATCCTTTTCCTGAAATATTGTTATTAGACTTTTTTCAAAGTAAACTTACATGCTTCACATTTACTTGATTGTATACACAGTTCATATTATTCACACTATCTTTTAATTTCAATTTTTAACACCAAAAACATATATACACAAACATACACACACTATATATATATATATATATATATATATATATATATATATATATATATATATATATATATATATATATATATATATATATATATGTATATATATATTTATATAACGTATAACGTATCCTAACGATATTGAAGCACATACGCAAAACACTGACACACACAAACACACACACTTATACATACATATATATATATATATATATATATATATATATATATATATATATACTGTATATATATATATATATATATATATATATATATATATATATATATATACATATATATATTCATATATATATATATATATGTATATATATATTGTGTGTGTATATATATATATATATATATATATATATATATACATATATATATATATATATATATATATATGTGTGTGTGTGTGTGTGTGTGTGTTCGCGTGTCTGACAGTGTATGCGTACGTGTCTGGATATCATTTTTGTC
>NW_027171660.1:35000-45000 GCF_036898095.1 Palaemon carinicauda
TCTGGTAACTGAAATAGGTTTGTTACATTCAGGGACCAGCCTCCCTTTTCTATTAATATTCTCTCTCTCTCTCTCTCTCTCTCTCTCTCTCTCTCTCTCTCTCTCTCTCTCTAAGGTAACTAGTACCTCAAATAGGTTTATTGCATTCCGGGACCAGCTTCCCTTTTTTAGACAAATGTCCCTCTCTCTCTCTCTCTCTCTCTCTCTCTCTCTCTCTCTCTCTCTCTCTCTCTCTCTCTCAGGTAGCTGTTACCTGAAATAGGTTTATTGCATTCCGGGACAGCCTTTCAATTTCTAGAAATCTCTCTCTCTCTCTCTCTCTCTCTCTCTCTCTCTCTCTCTCTCTCTCTCTATGTAACTAGTACTTGGAATAGGTTTATTGTATCCCAGGTGCAGCTTCCGTTTTCTAGACATATTTTTCTCTCTCTCTCTCTATCTCTCTCTCTCTCTCTCTCTCTCTCTCTCTCTCTCTCCCCTTACTTACCTATGGTCAAGGAGAAGATAACTGAGAAAGGTAAGAACCATTCCTGACATAACTCCGAAATTTAGGCTCCATTCCAACCAAAGCTAAGTGTCCCATTATCTTTTATGAGTTTGTACTACGAGTTTTGGAAAGAGAAAATCCGTGTTCAGTTTTATGCAAGGATTACCTCAATGATAACTGCATCTTATAATGTAAAAGGGATTTGACTCAGGGAAAGAATACGGTCAAGAGCTATGGCAGAGAACAGTCAACCTTCTGTTAGATAGATAATAAGGTTATATTTGCGTACATTCTTTTCGAACTGATGGTTTCAGATCACTGCATTAATATAGATACAGACGAAATGATATTTGGTATGTATTTAATCAAACAGAATAGATGTTATAAGAATGATATATATATATATATATATATATATATATATATATATATATATATATATATATATATATATATATATATATATATATATATATATATATATATCTATATATATATATATATATATATATATCTGTATATATATATATGTGTGTATATATATCTGTATATGTGTGTGTGTGTGTGTGTTTGCGTATATATCTATAATATATATATATATATATATAGAGAGAGAGAGAGAGAGAGAGAGAGAGAGAGAGAGAGAGAGAGAGGAGAGAGAGGGAGAGGGAGAGAGATCGTTATCAAAATTTTCAATTGTAATTCGGAATATAGGGAACATTTGTTTTTCTGACTTTAAATTGGCGAAAATTATTACGTCACTTCTTTATTCCTTGCGGATATTTTTTGTTTAAATGTAGCATTACTAGAAAGTACTGATGAATACGAAGGAATCTCAAAATCAAAGACATCGGAAATGAACTTATATCTCTCTTGATAGCTCGATTGATAAAGTCGTCCATGCACACATTGTTTCGGCTTTATAAGTTCGAATCCTTGCCCAGCCAGAAACCTTTTTGATAAATGAATTTCCAGTGGATATATACATTCCCAAGAGTAGTTCTCGATAATTAATTCCACTGTCGTTATTATTTACATTATTTTAAAGCACGAGTGTTATATATATATATATATATATATATATACAAAACAAAAATATTTATATTCTAATTAATCCCAGAGACATTATAATTAGGTATGCTTACATTTCCGTCTTTTCAAACTATCATAATTAACTCTATGCCCAACACCAAATTCCTTAAAATCATCGCGATCAATATTCATATTAATAAAAACAAATTTTGACAAATAATTTTCAAAATATCTTGAATATCTTGACACAACATACACACTTAATCTCTTTTGATTCATTTACAGAGATCATCAGCATATTTGCCTTGTAAGTGGCCTCTTTTATCCTGCGCTCTCTCTCTCTCTCTCTCTCTCTCTCTCTCTCTCTCTCTCTGAGATTCTTTTAACTAAATTGGACCCACAAGCAGTTTCACTGATATTCATACATTTACAAAGGAAATGATGTAAGGCTTATTTTAGAACTGATTTACACTCTGGAACGCCCTTATTACTAAACACATATTCGTAGGTGGATGACGTAACACAGTCTAGCGCTGGCGACGACGCAGAAAGTGCCAATTTTCTTTTCCACTCTTGGATTTGTCTATGTTGATTACACTTATTATAAGAACATCAAATTAGGTCATAGTCTGGCACTTTCTGGCATGTAACTATTACTCATTAAATTATTTGGATATGTAATGAATAATGATATTCTCCATTCAAGGAAACTCCATTTGGCAGCGTTGACCCAAAATCGTTCCACTAATCTTAACTATGCTGACGATTGTTACCTTGGTCACCTATAAAAGGATATGACTTACCATATATGTGTTCTGATGAAAAAAGGAAATGCTAAACACTTTTATAAATAAACTCAAGTTACTTCCCATAGCATATGAAAAATTCACATCATTTTCTGATAAAAATTATCCATTCATGATAAGGAAACGATCGTTGGGCAATTTACCAACAACCAATTCTCTAGCCTCTACCTTCCTAGCAAACTTTTTTGACACACGTGCTCGTCAAATAACAGACCATTATTAGTTGGGACAAAGTACCTTTGATGCCATCTATTGGCGGTAAAGAAAAACAGGATACGACAAAGGGAGGGAGCTACAGGAATCAGCGCTATCATGCCTTTCAGTATGAAACTATATTGTAATTCTACGTAGTTTTTACTAATAATACATGTCATGCCATAAAACATTAATAATCTTTTAGTATCATAAAAAAGGTAATTGAAAACTATATTGAATAACTGTGTAATTCCTTGATTGTCTCAACATTTTCAGTACATGTGGCACTATCTGTCAACCCCCTCCTAACCCCCAAATTTAATTGAACTAACGATTGTTTTCTAAGGAAATATTCCTGTGAAATTCGTTGTGAAATTTGTAATTTCCTAGGAATTAAGTTGTGACCAGACAACAAATAATATCAAGTCCACGTGCGTCTGTCTATAGCAATTTTTTGCCCAAAATAGTAACAGAAATGAAGTAATAAAAATTATAATGACCGGGTAATGCGGATAATTAGCAATTTAGTGCTCTACTGCTAATGCCATCTATTGGCCATGAAAATAAAGAATGTGTGGATATCCTTAATCCTTGCGTTCCGGAACCTTCCATGACGTCAATTTGGGTAAAAAAATAACCCAAATTAGCCTACTTAATTGGAAATGCGTATAATTCATAACTGCCACGCATATTTCTATAGAAGTATCAATCTATCACCCATTTCCAATTAGATAGAATAATTCACTTGAATGGAACAAGGAACATGTGCTGCCATCTTTTGACAAAAAGTGGGAACAATCGGATTTTATTCAAATTTGGAGAACTTTGTGATTACTAGAACATGGTAATTTTTTTTTCAATTAACGCATCAAAAAATCATAATTCCAATAAGACTATTTTTGATGATATTTAGGCGTTATGTTATGGTAATTATATGTAAAATACAGATATGTATTAAAAGAAATATATAAGCAGATCTCCATATTCTATAAGCAAAGATTTGGAATTCAGCCATAGATTTAAAATACTCAGAATTAGCCAAAATATAGTCATGTCCGCAGCATATACGTTGTTATCCAATCATAAGCCCAATTATAGATATCAATCCTCTCTGTAAAGTGCACCTTGTTACATGTACCAGGGGCGTAAGAGCGTTTTTTATGGGTGGAGGACTAAAGTTTAAAAAGGCACTGACGTCTAAGCTTTTAGGGACTTACCCCATATTTTTTTTTACGAGGAAACACTCTTAAATGTGATATCCTGGAATCTGACAGCAAAATATAGCAGCCCAAATAATCATATTTTTTTAACGATTTCTATCTGACCTATTACAATTTGTACATATTGACTTAATACACTTATACACCAACAGCAGAGGAAGAAAGAGAAACATTTTAAGAAAAATCTGGAAATATCTTGGAAAAACATAAGAATCTATTTTCATTTGTTTTGGGTGAATTCTATGGCAAAGAAGGTAAAAAAAAATGGGTATAATCAGCTCTAGGCAAACTTGGAGTAGGCAAAAGGAATGACAGATGAGACATGCTTGTAAAGTTTTCTGAAAAAAAAAAAATCATTCTGAAAATCATGAATACCCATGGAGAAGCCCATGGGTGGAAACAAAAAGCGAAATATATTTTATTCTCAGTGAGAAAGTCAATTTAAATAAAGATATCATAGTGTTCAACAAATTAAAGTGAAGTGACAATAGAATTGTGAGAAGCAAAATTTATGCAGATCTTAGGAAAGAAAGAAAAAATCTAATATTAAGAAAGAACATAAACACTCCTGTAATAAGAGAACTGATCCTGGAGAGCCTACCGGGCCCCATATACTTCTATCCTGAACACCCCTGAAGAGGCCCTCCGCACCCTTCTTGAAATATGTACCAAGAAGGCCCCCATTTACCACCCACCGCCGCCACATGTACAGCCAGAAAGAAGGCTTGGTGAGGGGCTCTACTCTTGGTGTGCTCTTCGCCAATTTCTACATGGGTGTTGGCAAAGAGCGAATGTTCTCACGCGTACGTCGACCTGAATTGTATGTGAGATATACAGATGGTGCCCTCTGCCCAGGACATTGAGACCCTTACTAGGACGTTTGAGGAGCGTATTTCCTTTATTTTACGATGATACACATCAACAATGGACGGCTGTCCTTCCAATAGGTGTACTCGTCTCATCCACCTCTACCAGATTCGACACTACTGCCTACAGTAAGTCAACTAACCTTATTTCATACTTGAATGAAGTTAGTGCATGCCCTGCCAGGTCTAAGTTCTCAACTATCAAGGCTGGTGTCTGCAGGGCCCTCTTACATTGGGCTGACACTCATGCCGAACTGATTGCATCACATAGGTCCTTTTGAAAAATGGCCATACTAACAACCATATTAACCATGAAATCAAGCAAGCCATGGACACTTATTCCAAGGACGAGCCATGGACTGAGAATACAGCCAAGATCATTAACCTTTACCTCAAAGGTTATATGCATAAGGATCACCTGAGAGACGAGAGGCTTTGAGGGGCATCGTCAAAAACCATGTCTCCCTGTGGATGAAAACTTCGAGATTAATCCTACCATATAATATCAAACGACTAAGACAAAATCCCTCATAGTAAAAACAACTCCGCCAGCAGATACAGGACTTCCTTAGATGGACCAATATAGTTCACTCCTACCAATTCCCTGTTCCTGAATTCCCTGAATGTTACATAGGGATGAAATCAATGCATCTGTCCAAGCAACTGTCCTGCCATATCCTGCGAGGTACCATAGAAGCGCATATCCTCCAATCCTTTAATGGCAGCAGCGGCAGCACCTGTGACAGCAGAAAGCTGACAATACTTGTAGCCCTCCTTATACAACAGGAGAAATCACATTTCAATACTACGCAAGAAATATTACTTCTCCCCTGCTGCCAAACGATTAATAGCCAAACACCAAATATGGACCCTATTGAACATCGAAACCCAAATCAAGACAACCCCAATCAGCCCCAAAGCAGGCCGCTTACAATGGAAATCATCTCGGCGAGCGCCTCCACTAATATTAGCCCATTAGTCTATAGACAATATGGTGACTTATTGCCTAGCAGTGAGCAGATTGGCAGCCTGACTAAGACTTAGTATTTCCCGGCGAGTGCCTCAGCCAAGGAAAATTCACCGACCCGTTCACGTCACTAGTTGCTCCACCCTCTGCACCACAGGCAGCCAATGCAAATTCGCCACCACTTAAGATAAGCCAGAAGTACTGTATAAAAAGAACATTGCTAGCACCATTTCAACTACTACAACCTGAGGATGGGGGATAATATCTTTCGAAATGAGTCACTGTAAACTACTTTTCTTACTTTGTGTACTCATTTTGTAAACTTAATTTTGACCAACCTTGGATTTGCCTAACACATGATTTATGAAAAATTTTGCCATGTTAATGGTGAAATGCAGTACTGCTGAGAAGATAATCATCACATCTGTTGAGAAATTAAATACAAAATCAATGCTCCTAAGGCAGCAATTATATTAAATGAGACATGCCTTAAAGAGGGTCTGCTACGAAAATCAAGTTACTAAATATATGGATTTTATTATCAGTGTATATATATATATATATATATATATATATATATATATATATATATATATGTATGTATGTATGTATATATGTATATATATATAATAATTTTATCTCTAACTCTAATAACTTTCATTATTTCAAATACCTTAAGTGCACATTAATATTGAATACATTTTACCACGGGATCAGAGACCCATAGGGAAATTCCTGTAATGAATTATTTTCTACCCGGCTAAGGAATTGAATTTCATTGCTGAGAGAATTAAATATAGATAGAAAGATCTAGTTCAGTCGTCTGTAAAGAGGTATTTTCTTTTCATTTTCCAGATTGTTTTTTACTTTAGGTAAAATTTCTATAAATGAAATAGGATGATAAGGGCAATTTATTTCCCAAGGAAATCATATAAAAAAGGTTATCTTTGGTTGAATAGCATATTCATATGTTGTTTCTATCTGGGAATATGTAAGATTTCAATGCAATTTCTTTCATTTCTTTAAATGTTTCAATGCTTTTCATTACGCCATTATAGATTGAATTATTCTCTTAAAAGCAAACAGAGATTCAAACTTTCACAAGAGTAACTATTTACTTAACTTCAAAGAAAAACATTGTTGTCTGGGTTCGCTCTCAAGCAATCAGCGGGGATCGCAAGAATACGTGTAAAAAACTAAAAGTAAAAAAGAGAGAGAGAGAGAGAGAGAGAGAGAGAGAGAGAGAGAGAGAGAGAGAGAGAGAGAGAGAGAGAGAGAGAGAGAGAGAGAGAGAGAGAGAGAGAGATAAGTTCAACACCTCAGTTGCTTTCTCTTCCTTATTCAGTACTAAAAATTATATTTTTCATATATAGCTCTAACATCTGCGGACAAACTCCGTTCAATAAAACTTCTCATAATGAAAAATATCAGGATTGTTCATATTTTACATTTTATGCAGTCATAGCCGGCTACAAATTTTATAGGTTGAAACACAATTTGTTTTCCCTATAGCATATGCTAAATGGAATTCAGCACTGGAACAACATAATGTATATTATTTTGTACCTGTACAATATTATTCGATGAAGGCAGTGCTTCCTAACGCCAATTATCATATATAATTTTGTAATAATATTTGACAAATTAATAAAGTTTCAAAGCAGTATTCAATATATATCTACAAACCTAAAAACCTGTATTTGATGAATCATGACAAAACCTAAATGCAGTTTTGATAAATACTAAAGAAAACTCAAAGCAACA
Organism: Palaemon carinicauda; assembly: GCF_036898095.1. Taxonomy (NCBI): domain Eukaryota; kingdom Metazoa; phylum Arthropoda; class Malacostraca; order Decapoda; family Palaemonidae; genus Palaemon; species Palaemon carinicauda. Next base: position 42,335 of record NW_027171660.1, read on the forward strand.
TCTAATAAATCATGGCAATACACAATACAGTATTTGATAAAACACGACATAGTATAAGAGCTGTATTCGATAAATCCCACCAACAAACGCCATGGCAGCCGGTAAACAAAGGTTTGTTGCAGAATTAGGTAAATCAGGACACAACAACCGAATAAAAGAAATATGAGGGGAAAGGGAAGAAGGGTGATAGTTATTGCCAGGGAAACGTTGCCAGAAAAGCTTGAGAGTAAATATCTCTTTTCCTTTCTGCAAACGATACTCCTCCATCAAATTAGGGACGAGGTTTTATGTCTTCCAAAAGGCTTACCATTTGTTAAAGAACCTGGGAGCGACAGTGTTGTCATTGCTGTGTTTTCCCACTCGCTTTTTTTCTTCCCATGAAACATTATTGATATTTACAGGGGCTTCCAGGTGCATCGAAACGTGTTATTGCCTATTATGGAATGTGCTTTGTAATAGGGTAGTTGAATCGGTAGAACTTAAAAAATTCAAAATTGTAGCAAATGTCTTTATGTTGAACAGGCCGACATAAGTGTTTTTATAGTTGATATATGACATATCTGGTTTGATGGTGTTACTGTTTTTAAAATATCTTATTGATGATTTTTTTCTCATATCATTTATTTATTTCCTTATTTCCTTTTCTCACTGGGCTATGTTTCCCCATTAGAGCCCTTGGGCTTATAGCATCCTACTTTTCCAATTAGGGTTGTAGCCTACCTAATAATAATAATAATAATAATAATAATAATAATAATAATAATAATAATAATAATGGGAATATGTAAAACGATTAAGGGAGACAATTCGTTTGACCTATGCTATCCTCTCACAAGGGATTCGAGTTAGAAAACAGATAAGCTTATCCTGCTCATTGTTATCAGTGAGAAGGAAAATAACTCCTTTTTACATTTATTTCAAAGATTGGATAAAAACATAACATGTGATTGAAGTATAAAGCATTTTCCTATTTGAATAACTGACTCATTGTATATCCATACAGTGTTTTATGTGGAATGATTTGATTCATTATATATGTGTATATATATATATATATATATATATATATATATATATATATATATATATATATATATTTATATATATATATATATATATATAAATAAATAAATATATATATATATATATATATATATATATATATATATATATATATATATATATACACACTACTATTCTCATATTAGATAAAAATCAAATTCAAATTATGAAACTACTATATACATAATGTTCTTATTTCTTTCTTCTCGGAATAATATATAAAAGTTATCTAAATGGCTGATTTTCCATAAAATATAGTAATTTTAGAACTTATTCTTTAATCACTAGATAAATCTTCTCATCAATAAAGATATAATTGTATTTATAGAATCATTAGATGATCAATGTTAGGAAAGAACGTGTTTAAAATGTGTAATCTCGTGAACATATTTATTCTGGATAAATGGGGAATATTAGATATAATATTCAGATGATAAATTAATGGTGTATATATGTACTTTAATGGTACTTTTTTTTTTAAATATCGTGTAAATTTGTTTCATTCGTAGTGGATAAATATCCCCCCCCCCCCAAAAAAAAAAGGTTGTTCAGTTTTAGAATAGAAAATATAGAAGTAATTTCTTGGATGTTTGATAAAATATCTATTGGCAATCAACAAAATCTTGAAATATGTATAAAAAAAAATCTTGTTTAGTTTTATAAAAAAAAATATTGAAGTCATTTCTTATATGTCTGAGAAAATATCTATTAGCAGTTTAAAAGAATAAATCTAATAAAGAAATTATAATTTCGAGGAAACATTGACTATAAATTCGTAATGTTACAAGTTCTTGGTTGTTAAACGTCAAGAGGTTTTGATAGGTGGCTGTTTGATTGAGTCATAAATATAGAAATTTTTCTATGACGTGGAATTTGTATTTATAAAGGCGGGAATGTGTTTGCTGACAGGTAACAAACATTTATTATGAATAATGAAATAACTTAGAATTGATATATTTTATTTGGCTATGATTTGGTTGCCTTTTTTTTCTGCAGGATACGCATATTATTATTATTATCATTCTTCTTCTTCTTCTTCTTCTTCTTCTTCTTATTATTATTATTATTATTATTATTATTATTATTATTATCATTATTATTATTATTATTATTATTATTAATACTTGCTAAGAGATAACCCTAGTTATAAAAGCCCAGGGGGTTCTAACAGGGAGAATAGCCCAGTGAGAAAAGGAAACAGGGAATAAAAAAAATATTTCAAGAAGAGCAACAACATTCAAATTAATATTTCCTATATAAACTACAAGAACTTCAACAAAACAAGAGGAAGAGAAATAAGATAGAATAGTGTGCCCGAGTGTACCCTCAAGCAAGAAAACTCTAACCCAAGACAGTGGAAGACCGTGGTGCAGAGAATATGACACTACCAAAGACTAGAGATATCACCAAAAGTACCTTTGTATTGACATCCGAGTAAGATCTTTGCTCAAATCTGTCTATCAGAAGAGCAAATATACCTATTAGGAAAGGATTTGAAATCAATACTAAATCGATCATAAACGGTAGAATCAGTCGTATTTATAAAATAATATATACCACTAACTGTCTGGAGATGTGAAATTATATGTGCTTGAAATAACCTT